>NC_139949.1:33328007-33623007 GCF_963454915.1 Gymnoscopelus microlampas
TTATCATTGTGTGTAGAGATATATTGCAAACTATAATCATTGTAAGTGGTATCTCAGGGCCAGATTTTGCTGATCTTGTCAGCCTACTGTATGCTGCTCAGGCAGGCCATACGCTAGGAAGACAAAAGCCCAGTCACTCTCGTAGACTTTGACAGCAAAGCCCTGCCTGAGGATCTTGGGATATAATAAGGGGTTAAAAGAAGCCCCAGCCATTGCTCGGGGCTTGAAATTAATCTGTAAAATCTTAAAATCAAACACTAACAGTTTGCTGCAGTAGAGAAGCTAAAAGGGGGGTAATGTGTCCCTACAGGGTGCATTTAGTCTTTTTTTCACTCCTTTTTTTTGCAACTTATAAACAGAATAAACAGAATACTGGAGTGATACCATGGAGCAAGCTGTCATATTACTTTAGCTTACTGCTTTGTGATTTCTCCTTGTAAAGGTTAGGCTAGCTGTGCCCAGGAGATTCTACATGATTAGCAAATGTAATTATGAATTTGAGAGTTCTTCTTACATAGGCAAATGATGACGGCACTTACATTTTTGAAAATATATTAGATAGATCTTTATTGTCAATGTACTCAAAGAACAATGAGAACTCTTCAGCAGTATGCTGCATAAAAGAAAAATCAATCTGTCTGTCTGTCTGTCTGTCTGTCTGTCTGTCTGTCTGTCGGTCGGTCACATGGAGTGGGAAGTGCGAAGCTAAATATGTGCAATATTATGGTTATTGCTCACAGCAATCAGTCTTTTTCAGTCTAACAGCAATCAGTCTTTTTCAGTCTTTGGCAGTGGGGGGTAGGTTACAGCTCTTGGAAATAAGCAGTTTGTTGTTTCTTCTCATTGCCCTATAGCCTACCTTCTTCCAGAGGGGAGGAGGGGAAAACAGACAGTGGATGGATATTTCATAATACAGCGGGATTTCTTTTTGTAGTCGGTCAGTGTAATGTCCTTCAGAGGTGCCCCTGAATGAATGAGTGAATAACTGGGTGTTTTGGGAGGCATGCTACATAAACAAACAATACCAACAATTTATATCGTGACTCGTAGCCGTATTTTGTAATCCACTGCAAGTGCTCATACACCAATTGTAATGTGTGAAGCTCAAGTGGTCATATTGAGAAAGTGGTTCACACAGAGGTGGTTATGGCCTTGATTATGTTTTAAAAAACATGACATTGTGGGAATTTGTGGCTTCTAGTACGGATGGGTTGTCTCTTCTTCCCCATTCTTGTATCCATGTGAATGTTAAAGCATGATATCACCATTTTTTTTGATGGATTTGTACCTCTGCCTTTGTGCGAGCTGTCATTCACTGCTGTTTCGAAGCAGACACTATCATAGAGGGGAAATGAGAAGCTTTTCATGTTTAATTAATAATGCTAATGAAACTTAATTAGAACAGCTTATGAAAAATGCATTCAAATGAGAGATGAGCTTTATCCTTAAATAACAAGCCTCCTGTGCTGGATTCGGTGTCCTATTCCATGCTAATTAGACTGCACTAGGGGCTGTTAATGAGCATAGATCATTTCAATCTTCTGCACAGCAGGGTCTTCCTCAACCTGTATTTGGACGTTATATTTGTCTTTGCATATTTATATGTAGGAATGAATAGATAACTGTCATAGCAATTTAAATCGATATGAGGGAACTTATTCCAAACACTGCTTATAATTTGCTATTGTTAGCTAGTGTGTGTCAGGTGTGTAAGATATTCCCCCCCACTTAAATAAGTACAGGAGACATTACTGAATTCTTTGGCAAACAAAACAAGCTTCATGAACGACTATTGCATTTATTTTTGTACATTTTATAAAGAAAATAAATTATGGATTTATTTCAAAGTCTAGTTTATTAATTCAATTACTACTGAATTGAATTATGTATGGAGATGAGATATGTCTGTCAGTGAATGATAAAAATGCTATAATTGGTCCCATGGCATGAATTCTATTTTTTCATTTATTTATTTTTCATAATGGTAGCAACTTCATCACTTTAGTATTTTGTTTTATGAAAAACAAAAAAAGAGAAAACAGACAGACAGACAGACAGCCAGACTGGAAGACTGGAAAAAAAGTGCTACATATTCTGTTTTAAATTACAGTTGAAGCCTGCATTAAGATCTTTTGTACAATACTTGTTTGTACCTTGGTGTGTCCATTACAGCATTTGGCATACTAGTATATGGCTGTTCACAGATCATCTGTAAACACAAGCCTTATTATGCGGAGGCATACATAAGGTAACAAAATTAAGCAAAAACAGCAACCAAGAAAACGGGGCAAGATTATACACAGATAGTTTGTAGGCCTACATATAAGTAAAGCACTTATCTAAATATGTACAATGTTTATAATATTATTAATTTCTCTTTTCTTCAGTCAAGATGCCCACACTTTCTGATGTCCCCACTGTGAACAAAAAAACAGTAAGAACTAGAAAAGTGCACTTCTCTGGGCACAGGTGTCCGTCGCCAGGCCAGATTGCCTACCCAGGGACCTCAAAATTTGGTCCCTTGGTCAATCACAGCGACTCGGAATGAAAAAACAAAAAAAAAATGACATCTTGATTACATGACTCCAGAGTTGACTCGAGAGATAACGTGTACACACAATATGACATAATGTGCACGCACGCACGCACGCACGCACGCACACACACACACACACACACACACACACACACACACACACACACACACACACACACACACACACACACACACACACACACACACATATATATATATATCAAAATACTGTAGCAGTGTTAATAAATATGATGCATGATGAGTATAATGAATGAACTCTCTAACGACTGTCAGTGTGCTTAAGAAACAGAGGGGGTGGATGAATGGATGGATGTGTGCTCTGTCTTACACTGTCAGTTTGGCAGCCGCCTGCAGGGGTTGGTGTGTTGCCATGGTGACATGAGCAAGGCATGAAAGAGCAGCAAGGTTTGCTTAACAGGACCGGTCTCATATACTGATGAAATGAGACACATACCACTTTAAGACGCTCCCATTTTCTACATGCCTGTTCAATATGACGCATGATTTTTATAGCGATGCTGAACCAAAAGTAGACACGTGCCTAGATGACTTAACTTACTGCCAAAACCATCGAGCTTCAAACGTTGAAATACTAGAACTAGTGTAATATACTGTAGAAGTCTTGAACAAAACAGGATGATATACAGTACTGTCCATCTTATCAATTTGATCAATAACACACATAACAATAATAATCTGCAATATATAGATACCAATTGACAGCCCAAATATGTGTAATGATATTAATTATGAATGTCTGTTTTGTGTCAGTCTAAAGGCCATTGTTGTGCCTTCAAGACCTTTTGTGGATACCACCAATATATTCAGATTGGCAGCTTCCATGCCACCTACTTTAAGCTGGTTAAAGGCACAATACCATGTTATTAGCACACACAAGTAGCAGGAAAAATGTAATATAATCAATCCGTAACCAAACCAGACCAATGAGGGAGACACAAGCCACAATGTTGAACAGAGCCCTCCACAATTGAGGGCACAGCCAAAGCGCACCCATCCAATATGGCCAAGTTTGAATAGGAACAGCTTAAACATAATTACCTCAGTCTGTCAAAGAGACAGGTGGTGGATAGCGTGATACCTAATGCCACGGGCCTCTATTGCTGTAGCTAGTCTAGTTCCTGAATGAAAGTAGACAAAATATGTCTACGCAAGGAAGACAATAGCACTGGCAAGGATCAGATAACAGCATATGCATTCATGGCACCATTATCAACTTGCTTAAGCCTGATTCATACTTTATCATCCGACTGTGTCGCATGCTTAAAATAGTCGATCTACCCATAGATATGCAGTATTTCCGGCTATTACAGTGAAATATTTCCAAATATATCTCTCAGATACATCAACAAGTGATGCACATGTTTGTTAGGAGCCACAACAAGACAATTGTTTTCCCTCAAATTATTCTGCTGACGAAAGTCTGAATAGTTTCACCTCACATAAACAAACAGATGGCCTTCGGTCCTATGGGGTTAGAGGAAGATAAACCAATCACATACAATTCAAAGCACAGAAACTAAAAACAAGAAAAAGAAAGAAGAAAAAAAAGATCTTCCACAAAACACTGTGGAAGATCCTTTAGTCCTTTCTTACTTTTGACTTTATCCTCAGGATAAAGTGTCTACTGTTAACAGAGCCTCCTCTGTCAGACAGAGACCAGGGCAATGAGGTCTTGGCAGGACCCCATGTTCGTAACACAAGGCCTTAAACTTCAGTAGTTAAGCCACCATGATGCCACAGTCAAATCCACAGTTTAATGTTAACTTTGTACGGGTATCAGTTTTATGTGGGGGTCTTTTATTGTCCAGCATTTTCATTTATTTTCTTTTTTTGGCAAAAACTTGCCTGTCTGCCCTGTACCATTTTACAAGGGCTTTTCTTCTCTGGTTCCTGACTGAGGTGGGAATTCTGCCTTCCCCTGCAGCCTTGAACTGGAACCTGCCCTGCACTCGCCTCCATTTTTTTAGGACTCAAATTGTGTTTGCCCACTCTCTCCTCTCTGTCTCTCTTTCTTAAACGTCATCCTTGCTTTGCAGGTAAGTTCGAAAAGGGCCTCCAAGATCAACCTTCCCTCTGGCATTGATTAGGCAGTGACTGTCAAATCGTCCATAAAGTCCTTAGTGGAGCCCTTTCCCTTAACTACTCCTTTCCTTAGTTTCTCCACTGATTTCACCAGAGGGTTGATTGCCACTGAGAGCAAAAATGCACACTGTCTGGGCCACATAGTGGTGAAGTATCTGGTAATCGGAAGAAGCGTTTAAATGACAATTTGACATTTGTCAAACGGATTGTTATCAATACCACACCTTTCAGATGGAATTAAATGTTATTCGGAATGTGACATTTATTCTGATCACGGTTGCAAACACAGCAATTGACTAGTAACACAACTATTGACCAGTGTAACGTTTGAAAGTCTGCGTTGTGTAAACCTATGCTGACTTAGCTGACCGGAGTCCCCATTACAGGTCTATACCGAAAATAGCAAATCTACAAGCTCGAACGTGAGCTTGTAGATTTGCCATTTTTGCTGATTGTTTGCCCCAGAATAGGGACACTAGGGTTCATGTGGTAAATCAATGAAGGTCTGGACACTTTCTTCTGCGTAGACGTTTTTTATTCCGGTGAAACATAATCTCTGGTCAGTCTTTTTGTTGGCCTAACAGATGCCGCAAGCCTCAGCACTTCTTAGGCGTATGTCATGTCAACTGGCACTGAGTCATAGATAATGTACAACAGAATACAGTGCGATAAAAACAATATATGCACCTGGTGAAACAGAATCGCTGGCCAGACTTTATTGGGCTAACACACATATGTTCCAAACCTCAGCACTTAGCAACCTCAGCAAAAGTAGTTTGCTGGAGCCAACCTTTTTATCTTTATTTTTGTAGTCGTTATGACAATTTATTCCACCCCACACACATTTCTGTGTGTTGTCACTGCTGTTGTATCCTACTGGCTCACCTGCCAGTGAGGAGTCCCCACCGGGAGGACGTAGAGCCTTCGTCCTACTCCTCCCGCTCAACACTCCCTGCTGACAGGTGCTGCCCCAGCCCGAAGGTGTACATGTAGTGACAAATATCACCCTCCCCCGAACACGGGCCGGTTCTGTTCGTATAGACGCTCGGCATGGATACCAGTATTTACCAAAGAGGTAATGCCCACAAACCAAAGAGAATTGCCCTTACTCGGGGAGCAAGTGGAACCCAATACAACTCTGATACACCAGAATGAGAATAGTCAGCTTCTTAACCAGATATTCTCCAGTCGTCCGTGTCAAGAAGGTTCGGCAGGATGTTAATGGAGTCTTCTGCCTGTCAGCAACCAGACAGAATTCTGCAAGAAAGTTTTCCCTCCATGCTACTGTTAAAAGTTCCCAGAACCACAGTTTTCATAGCATTTCTGAACCATGTACATTATGCCATTTTGGTCCCCATGGTGATCTCGCTCCGGTCCTTCTCAGAGCTCATCCGAGTGGAATGCCAAGACAATGGCAATGCATCAAAGGGAATTATCGGTGCCTTCCCTTTGAATATTTTCCTTCCCAGCTCCAGTGCCTCCTCACATCTGGAATAACTGCAGATTCCCTGGAAGTAGTCCTCCACCTCCTCCTCTGTCGCCTACAGCTTTCCTGATCTCTCGCTCTTGAAGAGTTTGTTGACAAACTTGAATGGAGTTTTGTGAAGATGTCTATTCTATCCAGATTTCTATTATGATTGGAGTATTGTTGCACATTGAATGACAAAAAATCAGGTCATTGAAATATGCAACATGCGTGAATTGAAAAATAAACTGCAACTGTAGATTAGCATTTTCATTTTTTAATTAACTTTTGAATTGAATGTTGTTCAGCGTGTTTAAACATTCAAAGGGTACTTAATTTGCATTTTCAATTTGTTTAAGAATGTGCATACAACAGGAGCAGAGGTCTTCACTGGCATTCTCTTAAGCTTAAGCATACTGTTTTAATAAAAGATGTATACTGTATGCTCTAAACAATTCCAAAAATATTTCCTCATTTGTTTCAGTAATTGCACATTGGTTATCACAGACACCTCCATTAGAGGCTGGACAATAATTTACCAAGGCAGCTCCGTAAATGGACTTTGTTTGGTAGACTGCTTACTATATAAATTACTTCAGCTCCCAACCATCCAACTTTGGAGCGCTGGAATGAGATAGTCATCATTCTACTTTAGTGTGCACAGACCTTACAATATTATTAGTGGCATATACAGTGAGGCATTCACTCCCCCCTCTCCTCATAATAATATTCAACCCACTATTTTTCGTGCCTTTGGACAGCTACTGTGAGCCAACAGCTAAAATACAGCCAGACAATCAACTGATCCTCATGTAATGAAGAAGCAGCACAACTAGGTCCCTCTATCCAGGTCCAAACAAGTCCCCCCAATCACCAGTCACCCATTAAAGGTATAGTATAAGTGATATTTGTATCTATTTTTAAACAAAAGGTTTTTTGTTAAAAAGTGAACGCTCTATATTCTGATAGTAATCATTGCTTCTTCTTTCATGTATCATCAGATGACCAACTCAATGTCGCGTAGCCATGCCCTCGTCTCTGGTACTACGTTGAAGAGGCTTTTGAAGGTGATCTGTAGGGGGCAGGTGGTAATTATATGTTCGGCAGTCTGCACAGACTCACCACACTCGCATGCCGCGCTGACAAGCACCATTTCTTCATAGATGATTTGAAGCGGCCGGCCCCAGTACGTAGGCGGTTCAGCAGGGTCCATTGAAGCATGGTGGATTTTCACCTTTGACGCCATCTCCCAAGTCCCAAATGTAGCGATGGATTTGTGTGGGCCCGGCCGTCTCCCACTCCTGCTTCCAAGATGCCGCCAGCCATGTGTTAATAGTATGGCTGTACCCGACTCAGGATTTATCTTGTCAAATCAGATTTGGGATTTTAAAGTATATATTGGAGGATTCGTTCTTATATAAAAAAATAGGTCTTTATGATCAAATAGGAGGCTACAATTTCAAGTCTTTCAGTGCTGATTTAGAGCACACATTACATAGTCAAGTGCAACAGTGCCATATGAATATTTTTTTAACATTTAAAAACAACTAGTCCATACCCGTGGGGGGATATGATCATGTCAACCGATTTGCGTGAAATTTGGATGAAATCTGAAGGAGTAATATCCAAAAATGTGTTTTACATCACACACATAAGTCAGCCTCCTGGTGGCGCTATAAAAGCAAGATGTGAAAAATGCAGGGCAAAGGTTTTTCCTTGGCATCTAGGGAGTGCACATACAAAGTTTTACACAGATCGGTGCAGTTATAGGTAAAAATACGAATCGGCCCGTTATAGCGCCACCATGAGGCTGATTTAAGAAAAAACAAGTGCCATTTCTTCCTCAGCCTAGTGGGAATGTGCGTGCAAACTTTCACGGAAATTGCATGCTGTGTTCATGATTTGAGGCATTTTGTTCAAAACGGAGCACTCCTGCAAACTTTGGAAGCCATTCTAAGCCAATCAGGATGGAATATGAAAAATCTGAAAAACTTGTTTCGTTTAATGACTACAGAGATACTGCAGTGTGTACCAATTTGCGTGATGTTTGGACAAAATCTGTAGGAGTACTTTAAAAAAATGTGTTTTGCAAAAAGCGGCCTCCTGGTGGCGCTATAACAGGCCCATGTGAAAAATGTGGGGGAGAGGTTCTGAATTGGCATCCACGGACACACGGACGGATGGACGAACAGGGTGCAAAACATACTCTCTCGCCATGCCTTTCGGCCTGGTGGAGACAATAATGTTGCTATATACTGTACACAGCAACCACTACCACCAAAGGGGGTTCCCTGATTGAAAGGTATAGTTAAGTATTGGTGTTGCAGGTCTAAATTCAACTGACTATTCGAATCGCCGACTTTCAGGGGGCATGCAAGCCTAGTTAATAGACATGTCCTCAGGGATAGAACGGAGCATATTGTAGGGATGATGGGACTTGAGTCTGCTTGGAAGCGCCACTGTCGATATGGTGTCATGCAGGATGTGCCAGTCATGTTTCTGGGCTTTCCTTGCCAGGACGAGGGTAGACGAGAGGCTGGCCGGGGCAGTTCCCTCTAGGACTGGCAGGTGGAACACAGGGGTGGGCTTCAGGCAGCCAGACACATCCAGTTCCCTTTTTGCTTCTCTGTTTTTAAGATGGCATGCCGCTGACATGGTCTTGCCATTGTCGGTGTAATCATTGCAATAGAGTTTTTGATAAGTAACAGGCATCTCCCTGTCTCTCCAGCTCTTTAATAAACAGACAATAAACTTTCAGGTGGGTTGCCAATTTCATCCAATCAGGAGAGAGTACCAATTTGTAAGCTTCAATTTTCCAGTTCCAATTTTGTCTTCACATTTTGTTTTTGTTTCATCACTTCCAATTTCACATGTTTATCCTATGTGCGTTTGAGTTCTCTCTCGTGATTGGATATAATTGGTATCCCGAACTGAAAATGTATTTTCCGTTTACTAAAGAGCGATCAGAATATAGAGCTATATAACAGTTATTTTTTAACAAAACAATATATATATATATATATATATATATATAACTTACACTAAATTTAAAGCAATGGGAATGGATTTGGACAAAAGCATCACAAACACAAGCGTTTTTCCCTCATCTCTGCGCCTTGCCATTCTTTGAAACATCACATAAAGTCCCATACTCCAGTCCATTCAACTGTGTAACCCAAGGACCATTGTATCCTTTTAGCTGCATGAAGCCAAAACTATGACATTTTAAAGAAATTGTATACATTTATGGGGGTCACTTATGATTATATTTGAATAAAAAAAGATAAGATAACCAAGGCTAGAGACTTTAATTATGCGTAACTTTTATGAACACAAAACTACAAAGGAGAGTTAATGCAGTAAACTGAAAATGTACTTAAGTTATCTATCATCCACTCATCTATCCTGCGTAGGATCCAAGGGAACTTGTATTGCTGGACGTGCTGTCATTTCCTCTTTGCAGTCTTTTGCTGTCATCTGAGTGAGGTCATGAAATTGTAATTATATTTTGATCTATTGTCTAGTCCAATATATATATTTTAACCTTTTGAGCCTGGCAGGCTCCACAGCCCCAACAACATTATAGTAATATTATCATGTAGCTTTAAGGGGGAGGGGGTTGAGAGGGGGCGGGAGGGAAGGAGGGAAAGGTAGGGAGAGAGGGAGAGAGGGAGTGAAAGAGCCTATTTCACCCACACAATACCCTGGCCAATGCTGGGTACCGGAACCTGAGCATGCATTGCTGATGTGTGAATGCAAGAACCCCCAGCAACACCGAGCAAGCTGATAACATGGTACTTTCTGATACATCACAAACTTTGGCCGAAACTTTGTTATGTACTGACACTTTGTGTGAAGTAACATATTTGTTGGATTCTTCTCATTTTAAACTGTTACACTTTGTGCTGTGTCCAGCACCAGCAGGCACGGACTGGCACAGAAAATCGGCCCTGGCATTTGTGATCTTCACCGGCCCACCGGGCGCCGAAAAATTGCAGTTAATTGGTTAAAAATGGTTAAAAATGTCTTGAAAATTTGTTTTTTGGTGACTTTATTTCGGTTTTAGGGTTGGCCGCGGCCCCAGACTGCCCGGCCCTTCTGGCATCTGCCAGAAGTGCCAGACCGTCCAATCCGGGCCTGAGCACCAGCGACCAATTGGATGTGCAGCTTTCGGTCTCAGTAACAGACTGGTGTTCTGCTGGTGTTTACATTGCAATGGAAGCGGAAGGTTTTAAGCTAACAAAAACAAAAATATCTAATCAATATTTATTTTTGTTTTGTTTTGTTCACACAGTAAGCATAATGAGCAGGATAATGTACAGTGAGGTGGAAAGTAGGGGAACCTGCCAGGGCTTATTCATTGCACACTATCCTTTACTTGGTAATTATGCAAATGTAAATATGCATAACCCACCAGGGAATTTGTGGCAGTGGGGTGTTGTTAAGGTATCAGCTGCAGACAGAGACCCATATCTGGCAGATTGGCAGGCTCTGCTGATTTAAGTGCAGCAAGTCAGGTGTGTTCTACTGGGACCTCACCCCGAGCAACACAATTACTAGAAACAAATTTGGCTGTTAAAGTTAACAACCTGACTATATTCTAACTTACTTTGGTCATGTCTGTTGTAAATAAATCATGCCTGTATAGTGACATTTTAGGAAAGAACATTTTACGCAGGCATACGCAATTATTATTATATCAATCTAACCCTTTTCATGTTTGTATAGCTTAATTAGATCACACTTAAGTGTTTTTTTTCATCAACATAGTTAACAAAATATATTATTATGTCTAGTAGTGAGACATGGCAACTGAGCATTCTCCACAGATGACATCATTACAGTGACCAACAATCTGAGCAAAATAATGCTTAGCTATTCAAGTGGTCTTCGATTTGTTAGTACAGTGCAGGATCTTAACTGATGTGTTCCATTCAAGTCAGAGTCAGCCATTTCTACCCCATCTTGTTGAGATTATTTGGGATATAGGAAATGGGCCGGTACGATGTAGGCTAAGCTGATCAGTGTCAGTGTGGTCAGATCAGTACTTAGAGGGGATAGAGTGGAGGGTTCTTCTGTGATACCTTGAATTTAGTATCAAGCCATCTAGAGGTGCATTAGAGTTATAGGAATGGAAGGGAGACTCCTCCTATTTGATACTGCACATATCATACCCACTCACACCCATTCCCTTTAAAGCAGTGTTCCTCAAATGGAAATGCTAGTACTATAGGGGTACTTTGGGATAGCCTACTGCTAGCGATACGCCTATACTCAAAAGGTTCCACATGTTTCTTTAGTTTTTCTCTGATATTGGTTATGAACGATGTATCCCGCGTTCATAAAACCTGTTAAATCTTGAAACAATACATATTTTCAGTAAAACCAATTGTCAATACATCAACGACCCACCAACAAAAAAAAAGAAGAAAGAAAAAGTTGTCAGCTAGCTCGCTGCATCACTTTTGTTCTGGCCTGAGGGAGGTTCAAATATTAATTAAAGGACTAATCACATAGATAAGTGGCCAAAAGAAAGAAAGAAAGAAAGAAATAAGCTAAGACAGAAACACCAAAAATGTAGTCAGTAAGAGGAAGAATGTTTTGTGCTGGTGAAGGGGGCACTCAACTGAAACGATATTGTTTTTGGGGTGCACTAGTGATGAAAGTTTGAGAACCACTGCTTTAAAGGACCATACCGGCATAAATATCTTCATCTATTCAGTCATATATTGTACACAAACATAGATAATTAGATTTAAATGTGTCTCCAAAGTCATTAAAAGCTTATAGAATGTACCTGAAGAATTGAGTAGCACGGTTAATAAGTCATGAATGCTGGAATTTAATTTGTCAATCAATCTTTCCTCCAGGGACTATTTTCGGCTTGAGCCTTTTCAACTCAATCCACACTTTGAAATGGAAGGAAATGCAACAATAACATAACTTTGACCGCACAATGATATTTTCATAATACTGAAATGAACAAAATTGAGTAGCTTCCTCGGAAATAATGAAACCATGGTGCATGCTGGAAAGGTTTCAGCAGTAATCTCAAGGAAAGACCAACAGTACTACAAAGACATCTACCAGAAGATTCCAAAATCACAATAATAATCTCTTATAAAAGAGTCAAAAACTAGAAAAAGTGCTCCTCGGAGCACAGGTCTCCGCCAGGTCAGGTAGGTTATTGTGGTCCAGCAATGTTCGGAATTCGCCAACCAGGCTGGAATGTGCAAAATCAGGCGGATCGGACAGATCCGTCTTGATCACTTAACTAAAGAGATCATAAGTACTGATTTGCGTGATGTTTGGAAAACATTTGTAGGAGTAATATAAAAAAAAATAATAATAATCGGCCTCCTGGTGGCGCTATAATAGGGCAATGTTGAAAGGGTGGCATTGGTTCCTCAACGTAGTGCAAATGTGCATGCAAAGTTTCACCGCAATCGGACGCAGCGTTCATGATTTGCAACTCCTGGCCACTCCTGCAAACTTTAGATGTCAATCTTAACCAATGAGGATGGAATATGAAAAATCTAACAGATCTGTCTTATGCCTATAGAGATCATGTGTATCGATTTGCGTGAAATTTGGATAAAATCTGAAGGAGTCATATATATATATTTTTTTTATATAAGTTGGCCTCCTGGTGGCGCTACGGACGGACGGACGGACAGGGTGCAAAACATACTCTCTCGCCATGCCTTACGGCCTGGCGGAGACAATAAATAATTGGGTGTGGGGGAGAGCTTTGGTTCTTTAATGAGTTTTCTAATCTAGTGTAAGTAAGTTTGTGTTTTCATTTTCATGTAATCACGTCATAGTGGTTGGTTATGGCAACTAGGGAGATTGGTATGCTGTATTAACCAAGACACCCACCAATTCCCCCCAGCATGCAGACACACACGCACGCACACACACACACACACAAAGCTACACCAGTAGCACCGTCATAGATATTTATTTTTTAATACTAATTAGATAGAGAGCCTTAATGACATTTAATGAGCACCAAGCCAAACCCTAACAATAATGTGTGCACCAGGGATCGACAGCAGAATTAGTAGAGAAAACATAGTGGGTAAACAGGAACATCTGAAAAAATACTCTGTTTGTGTAGATATTTTCCCCATTAGCATTGCCTCAGAAGGTTCACCTTCCAGACATGCACAAACATAATCTCCCCTTTCGTCGACTTTGTATGACTTCTCACCTGTAAGATCAGCCACCCGGCCATTCCAATAACCGGTTTTATAAATGGAAGAAAATGTGTCTGTCCTTGATTACAGATCATGCTTGCCATGTATGATGATGTGCGTTCACAGATCCTCCTGTGGGAGTATCGGTGTAGCGTCACACATTTTGAACATTTGCACAGCTCTGTGTTATGACGTGTGTTTTCACTGCTGGGTGACATGTCTGTCACTACCTGTCACGAGTCCAGATCATGAGAGAGGACCATCTGTTCATTTTGGCCTGGTGGCAACACTTCCTACTTAAGCCCGATTTATACTTTATAATATGACGGTGTAGCCTGGTGAAAACAGTTGATCTGCAAGCTCACAATTAGTCTTGGAAGACTGACAGAGATTTTTCTTCGATTCTGACATTTGTCAGTCTTCCAAGGCTACTTGTAGATCTGCCATTTTTACTGCACCAAACACCAAAGTACAATTTACAAAAGCAGGGAGGTTATTGGCTTCTTCAGCATGATTTGTACAAAAATAGCCAATCTACAATGTCATTGACCTTGTAGATTGGCAATTTGTGGTGAGTGTCTGAGCGACACCGTGATGCAGTATGACGGAGTATAAATTCAGCATTCCAGTCCTTGCCTATGAGAAGTGGATATGTTCATTTATTTGCAGGTAGCCTAGATCACACACTCATTTATGCATGTAGGTTAGTGAGCGCTGCAGGTACTGTTGGGCATAAGGAGTCCAGAGCACAAGATGTAATTTCTTTTTCTCTCTTCCATTCCACAGTGTGTCGCCGTGCATGCAATCACTTTCCTTTGATGCTGTGTTTACACTGTAGATTGAAAGAATGAAGCTACATTACAATCTGGATGAAGGTCTGATTTTAAACCCCTCCTCCTCAGAGGCAATCATCTAGAAGAAGGTCTGTTTTTTTTTTTGATTGATTGAATACTTTATTAGTCAGAAATGCAAACAGCATGTGGTACTGTCAACAAATACAAACACTAATGTACAAAAGAGATGGGAAAATTACATTTATCTCCCCTTTTGGCCTGATGGGTGTTTTTCCAGGCCAATTTTTGAAAGAAACCAGTGTTACACATCCTTTAATGGATGGTGTCAGGGCATTCCACATTTTGGTGGCAGAGCAGTAGAATGAGAGCTTTCCCATGTTTGTTCTAAATTTGGGTGGTACCAGATCATGGTCACTCCCTCTAGTGTTGTGGCTGTGGGTGTCACTCACTTTGGAGAAGTAGTTTGACATGTATGAGGGTATTGAGGGCACCGAGGGAAATGTCTCTTTGCGTATCTTAACCCATTACAACTGGGAAAGCATCTGTGTCATTTTATTCAAAAATGGCAGATATAGGTTTTTATAATCGACCTCAGGAATACCAATGCCAGTGTCTGTCTTGTTGACTGTCTGTGTGTCCGGAGCTAATCTCGCAAATCAGTGCATGGATCAGAGACAAGTCACATGTGCAAACTGCCAGTAAGCCTTGTGCCAACTGCCGCCCCCCCCCCCCCCCCCCCCCCCTCCTCCACCAGGCCGAAGGCGTGATTGAGACTTTCGCCCCTGTCCGTCCGCGTGTCAGTGTATCAGTGTGTGTGTGTGTGTGTGTGTGTGTGTGTGTGTGTTAGCAACTAATCTCCGGCACTGTTGGACCGATTGGCATACTCCTTGGACGCCAAGAAAAAAACACTTTTTTTAATGCATTTTTTATTTTGCTTTTTACCCCTTTTTCTCTCCAATTTAGTCGTTATGCCAATTCATTCTTCTTCTGTGTTGTCAATGCTGTTGTATCCTACTGACTCACCTGCCAGTGAGGAGCCCCCACCGGGAGGAGTAGAGCAGGGGTCGGCAACAGGCGGCCCGCAGGCCAAAATTGTCCCCTCGGAAAGAAACTCTGGCCCATCAGATTATTTTGAGAATTATATTTCTTTTTATATAAAAACAAATCAGTCCCACATAGGCTACGCCTAGTATAGCTATGTCCAAATAGAGAATATCCCCACTTGAAGGATCAGATGCTTATTAAACTTGTATTCATGTTCATTCATGCAGACAGGCAGCAGCAGTAGTGTGTCACAGACAGCAGGAGCTGCTGCTGTTGTGTAACTTCAAAACACAACGACTTTTTATTGATGAGACCAGGTAGGATAAACACATACAGAAGTTTGCTGTCCATATTCCTCTATAAACGCCCTGTTTTCACTGTTTCCTCTTCTTTATACTTTTGGATAGTAGCCTAGTATCATAACATCTCTAGCAGCAGATTATGCTGAATGTTTAGCAATCTCTAGCAGTCTGTCTTTCTGCACAAGTAGCAGCTGCAATCAATTCAGTAACGACCAATTTATGCTCCGATGTACAACGGCGTTGCGCCCCGAAAATCTTCAAATCTTCAAACTCACAACGGGTCGTGCTTGTGCCTCGTGCCACAACCGTGTTGTGAGCTTAAGATCTGCAAAGCGATCCTACTATGATCATGCTTACAGTATGTCTATGTAAAGTTGTAGCCTACGTCTGGTAGAAGGGGGTAATAATTATCAGAATAAATGTAAACATCAAAAATATAATTATAATTAATGAGTTAAGCTCCGTTACATGGTCAGTCCATGAATGTATGCCACCTTTTAGCAGGGCTGCCAACCCTCCTTGATTCTGCAGGAGTCTCCTTGATTTTAACCACATCTCGTTGAGGAACTCCTTGATTGTAATTTGTCCTTATATTAAACTCCCCAAATTCACCAGAACACAGGAAATTACATCTAGGCTACTCTGTTCAAAATGTTTCTGGGGGAAGACCCCCCCAAAGACCCCCAAACGGGGGTCTGGGGGGTCTTCTGACCAGTGCATGCAATCATACAGAGATATTAACTTTTAAGTAATGAATGGTTATTATTAAAGATGGGTCTTTAATTGCTTCAGTCATCAAATTTACAGCTACTTTTAGCTTTTTAATGGATGAAATTTCATAATGTACCCATCTACCCATTTTCCAATGCTAGTAAAGCAAGCCTGAAAAACTCACCAGAACACATTACATTACCAAAGTTTCTGGTGGGGTACCGCCAGACTCCCTAGTAGTCTATGTTTATCTCATCTGATTGGGCCACAGCTTGCTGTCAATCAAGCTGATGGTTGGATGAACTCATCTGAGGGGTTTTCTGTGTATCTTTTATTGTAGTGAAGGAATGAACTTTTTAACAGTTATTTATATTGAAGGATGTTTTAACTCAGTTTATTTATCTATTTATTGTAAAGGGTGATTCAGTCCATTTTAACCAAATTTCTGGACCTGGGTTACATCTGGTAAGGGCGCACTCCCACGCACTTTTATTTTACCCCTGGGGCGGAATCTGCCAATGCTTTGTCAATACAAATGCGTGGATTCATGATCTTGCCAAGAATCCAAGCATTTGCATTGACAAAGCATTGGCAGATTCCGCCCCAGAGGTAAAATAAAAGTGCGGTGGGAGCGCGCCCTAAAGGGCATTCCTTCCCTGTGTGCATTATGCCAGGAAGTTTCTCTTTGTAACTCATTCTAAACGTTGAATTGACCTAGTGATCTGCATCAGGAGCAGTCACAGTAAAATCCTAGAGCCTGTGCATGTGTTCAAATTAGGCAGTTTCACATGCAAAGTTTTCAAGGCTGTAATGCTTATCTCTGAACAAAGTTGACTTGCCTTAAACTTTGACATTTCAGGTTAAACAAATTGCTATTAGGAAGCTAGAGTCCTGGTCTTGGTCCAGACACAGCAACACTCTCACTTATCTCTTATTATTCCTCAACTCAGACACTGGGAAAGGAATTCAACCGTGAAATCTCTGCTCAACAGAATAGGCACATTCACACTCTCACCTGTACTGCAAGCGCTCTATTGCTCATAAAACTGTTATCTTGCAGGCTACACCATAGTGTTGAGCTCATGCATATGATTTATGGTGCAAGTAACGACAAATACAGCATCAATCACAACATTAAAAATCACAGACAATTTTACCGCAGTAATGTTCAACGGAAAATAATTTAACCGATACAGCAGCCACATTATGCAAAACACTGCCAGTGGCCTGGGGCAATGCTTTGCCTCCCAGCGTCGGTAATTCCTATTCCTCTTGTTCTATGGTAAAATGGTTAATCTACGAACAATGGAATCTGTAAACACCCGAGCTAAATGTTCCTGTGTAATCTTTGCTGGATTTATTGTCAGTGGCAGTACTATTACCACTGACTTCAAAAAAGGACATAGGCTGGACATGAAGCTTCAATAATTTACCAATAGCGAATATTATTCTCAGTCCAATTTATTTGTCAATGAGGGATGCTGGGTCTTGCTCTAAAATATACATTTCCAGCACCATGATTTCAAATAACAACGCTTTAAACACAAATCTGGGGAGTGCAATTGCAATTGCAATTGCAACATACAATCTATTCTTTTCCACAGCACATTATTTTACTTCACACATTCTGCTCAGGTTTCAGTACACATTATATTAGTCCAATATCACGCACCAAAACTCCAGCCCTAATAATAACAACTGGTGGAGGGGTACCTGTGGGACGATAAGCACAGCCACACACAGGAAAACATATTTCTTTGAAAATGGCACATCTTATCGAGAACCAGTCCTAATTCCATTTCTCACACACAGAAGTACATTTTATGGCATATTTTCTATATTTTCTATATTGAATTGAAATCGCTATCTATCCAAAACATATGACAAGCTGAACTATAAATGGAGTTGGTTAAGCAGGAATTGTTTTGGTCTCTTTCACTCACCAAGGTGATATATTGTCATTGTACAACACAAGTGGTTATTTTCAATCTGAAATTGGTGATGTCTGTTCTCTTGGAGGACCTCTATTAGATTGCTAAAAAGTGAGGAGATTGCCTTAGATGACGGAAAATGAATATCAAGTGCAATACATCATTCTTGTCAGGGTACTGAGATGGCAATCTTGGTTGAGAAATTAATTTGATCCCAGCACAGCCTGACATTGTGAAATGAGTAGGAGTAACATTTCCTTTATTTTCTGTCAATATTCATGATCATAATGATACAACCTTGATCCTTGAATCGTTATGGAAAATCTGTACGTTTTTGTCGAATGGCTGTTGTTGATGTTTGAACTCACTCCAAACTGTCAGCTGTGTGCCTGTGCCTATTTTTATTGGGAAGAGTTGTCTAGAAGAGGGCCTGTGTGTGTGTGTGTGTGTGTGTGTGTGTGTGTGTGTGTGTGTGTGTGTGTGTGTGTGTGTGTGTGTGTGTGTGTGTGTGTGTGTGTGTGTGTGTGTGTGTGTGTGTGTGTGTCTGTCTGTCTGTCTGTCTGTCTGTCTGTCTGTCTGTCTGTCTGTCTGTCTGTCTGTCTGTCTGTCTGTCTGTCTGTCTGTCTGTCTGTCTGTCTGTCTGTCTGTCTGTCTGTCTGTCTGTCAGTCAGTCAGTCATCCGGGTCTAATCTTGCAAACCACAGAACCAAGATTTCTTGTGCAAGCCTCCAGCAGGCAAAGTAAGTAAACTAATATATTAATAGGGCCTGTGTGAAGCCCTAGTGAAAGGCAAGGAATTACTTTTATTCTATGCACAAATAAATCGTAGAGGGCCTAAACGTGCTCAAAAGTGGTGCAACTTGGGACCCATATCAATCCAGGGCTGTATACTTGAGACTTGGACTCCACTTGGATTTAAGATACAAAAATCTGGATATGCAACTCGACTTGGACTCCTCTGCTTTGAGACTTGACAGACGTGACTGCAGTTAAACCCTATATACAACCCTATATCACTCAGACATGCATTGGGAAGCATCTAATATATGCATTGAAAGACATTGGGGAATTGAGTTAATTCCATGAAATGTACTTTTCAGGTGAACTCACATGAAAGGTAGGATTCTCTGAAGTTGTTAAATTCAATAAAAAAAAAAGTCGATTAAAGTGGAGAGTTTTTACACAACTGACACGTGGCTCAGCTGGCCAAAGGACATCCAACCATCTCAGTAATGCCTTGAGGGAATTTGATTACATCTGGCACAAATGTCCACTTGGACTAAAGCACGTTCATTAAAATCTACACTACACTAAGCATATAATGTGAGTCTGGACAGAGACGGATGTAAAGTGCAACTGGTGGATGCATACAAACACAACGTGGTATTTCGGGTTTCTACTTTGTCGCAATAGCAGATGCGATTACTTTTTTCTGTTGAAAATCTGTTGTATAGACTTGATTGTTCCTGCTTGAACTTCCCTTTCCCTTCATATTCAAAAGCTAGATTGATGCATATTCTTTTAACAGTTCTGGCCTAAGCATTAATAATGCTCATTAATCACCAGACCGGGGCACTGGTCTACTCGGGAACAATGCAAATCGGGAACAATGCAACTCAGGAACAATGCAAATTGTGAATGCATGCGCCACCCGGTTTTGTAATACCTGTTGTCAGAGTACCTGTTGTAACCGTACGTCTGTCTGTGTCCCATTTATGCCCATATGGACATATCGGTCGGATCTGTGTTTCTGGACAACCGGATCTCCATACAAGCCTATATGGGCATATCGGTCGGATAGGCAATGCAAGTCGGGAACAATGCACCCGGTTATGCAATACCCGCTGTACCCATTATCAGAGTACCTGTTGTACCCGTCTGTCTGTGTCCCTTTTAATGCGAAAATAGCAGATCTACAAGCTCACAACCCATCACATCGCAGCGTAATGTATGGCTATTTTCGTCCAAGAGATTTGGTGTAGAGGGAAATACTAGCAGACGATGGGACCGCAGTCATCTAAGTAAAGGGTTTAAGTCAATGATATTCAACTGGCGGCCGTGGGCCACATTCAGCCTGTGGGGAATTTTCATATGGCCCCCTGGAACACATTGCATGCTCCCAATTTTTTTTTATAATCTTGGATGGTTGATTGTACAGGATGACCATTTTTAACGTAACCGTTAACCAAACTCGTAACTCATTAATGGTTAATAATTAAGGGGACATTGTTTGTTTATATATTTGAGTACATGGCTGATAAGGGCACGGGCTCTTATGATGCGTTTCATGAGCGATCTGTTGAGTCATAGCATCATGACATTCTGCCCCGGACGCTCTTGAGTGATTGAATGAAACATACGACAGTGTAAAAGCTAATGGATGTACATGGAGAATTCTTTCTTTGATGTGATGGTCAAAATCTACCCACAACTCAGAAATAGTTACAAATTGATGGAGATTGCTTGTTAAATGACCACTTCACTGATTTTCAGCCTATCTTCATATTGGTCCTCAATATGCTCATTATAAGATTGGACCATTTCTGTCTACTTTCTTCTTAGAATGAGGGCTGTGGACAGTTCACAGAGAGAGAGAGAGAGAGAGAGAGAGAGAGAGAGAGAGAGAGAGAGAGAGAGAGAGAGAGAACACGAGCTCTCATGATGTGTTTCATGAACCATTTGTTGAGCGTTAGAGCATCATGACATTCAGCCTGGGACGCTATTGGGTGATTGGAGTCCACTCTCTAAAATAGGTAGTTATACAAATTGAGGGAGATGGCATGTAATGGACGCATGTTGTGCTCTTCCCTGCTGATGTGCCACTGAAAATGTAGGGATTTAGCTTTTGCCAAGCTACTGTATGAAGTAGCTGAACTACTTGAAAGCTACATCATTGTGAAAGTAGTAAATCTAGTCACAAGCTACTGTACTTGAAAATGTAAGCTAGACACACTGATGTGTGAGATCATTCACCCGAAAGAATGGTACTGGGACAAATTGTCTCTGTATTGCTTTAACATTTTCAAAAAGTTTAAATGAGTTCATTATAAAGCGACGAGAGAAACAAAAAACTAATTTCTGGCTGTTTTGTTTCTTTGTACTATGAAAAAATTTGTAATTTACTTTACTTTAGATTATTATACTTTTTCTTTAGATACTTAACTACATTTTAACACCAGATACTTTTTTAAAAACACTTTGACCCAAGTGATTTTTCTAAAGGTGAATTTAGCTTTTACAAAAGTAAGAATATATTCAAAGTAAGATATCTGTTATCTTACTCAAGTATGGCTTTCAAGTACTTTATAAACCACAGTATATTTATCAGTAACTTGCGAGGCAGAATTGGGCAGCAGTCATGGAGCAGTTTTGTTACATGGCGGCTAGGCGGCTACCTCCAGGCGTCACTTTAGGAGGGAAGTACCTTTGCGCCACAAAATAAATAACATAATAAATTAAACGTTTAACCAACCAGTTACACATTTCTTAACGGTTTCCGGTTAAACCATGAACTTTATTTTTTGTTTGTCTTGTGGCCCCTGACTTCAAGTAATTTTCAAGTAATTTTAATCTAGTTGAATACCCCTGGTTTAAGTAGTTAATGCAATTCATTCTGGGACTAGGGGTCTGGCTACAGATGAGTGAGCACAAAGCATTATTTGTTACGTTTGATTACTTGTTCCAAAACAATGGGGAGAGTAACCGCTCATGTTTTAAAGTTTCAGACTGGAATATGGTAGGATAGTTGGGGATGAACTGAACGACATAGGAGTCATCCTAAGTTAAAATTTACCCCCAAATTAGAGCTCATAATTATGTGAAGTACTATGGTGGAGAACATTCACTAGTATTCATTTCTTGAGTAAAGTATTAACCACTTCAACCCTCTATTCTTAGTGAAACGGCCCTGAGTTACAACTGTACTGCTGTTGTTTCCTACTATACTGAATTCACGTTCACAACGCGTCGTAACTGGCGAATGTTATCTCAAGACTAGGCATGCTGGGGTTCAAGTGGTTAACTATATCAATTTAATGCATACATACATTTTCCACAGATGTATTCTGAGTTGAAAAAGGGTTAAAAACGTTCTCAAACCTTTAAAGCCTGATTCATCAGACCTTCAGTTTTCAAAAGATATAGTTCCAAAACTTTTTTGGGGTCAATCTACCCTACTGGTGCCTCATGTTGTATCTACTGATCCTCTACTTTAATGAAAAAAAGGGGGGAAAAACTCATAACTTTCGGTCACTGTGTCTGATCACAGATAAATGTGGGGTCCTCACCTGGTCACTGGTTGAGAACTGTCAGCAGCACAGTGTCTAGTTTATAGTTTGCTGCAACAATGGATTTTAATCCAACTAAGGCTTAATTTATGCTTTGTCGCTCGCATTGACACTTTTTCTTCCAGTTGATAATATGTTATTTTTTGTTCATCATGCGGCTGCGGCAAAGTATTAAGCCTAAGCCTCCACTATACTGTCTCAGTGTATCTATTGTCTCTGAGGAAATGCTTTGGCACATTATGCTGCCTCCTCCTGGCAGTGTTTTGGCTCCACTAACAACACCCCACTTTTCTGACTGACTTTGTTCTCTCCAGGTTTGCTTGTGCCAAGACCAGGATCCCAGCAACCCTGTTGCTCTCTTGTTCTACAAGATTCCTTATATCTTACTGTTCCATTTGGTTCCATTCGTACACTCTCAGGAAGGTCTTTTACTTTGTAAGTGCCATTTGTGCTTTCTTAAGGGTCAATTTCTTCCCACGTCCTAAGATAGATTTGACCTTTACACATTTTGCTAGGTAAAGCTGACTTCAGCTCCTATATACTGTACAAATGCATTATTGATATTTTTACTTTCGATCACAACGTGACCTCAAACTATGAGGGGTGTGTTCCATTTACTTGAGCAAACTATGCTTTTGCTCCCTTACCTACATTTGGCAGCCAGTGGACCTTGAAAATGTTAATTATTGTTTATTATAGTTATTATTATTATTATTAATAATTTCTTTGTATAGTACTTTTCATATTCAAAGAGCCTTAAAAACACAGTAAAAAGAAACGCCATTATATTAGTTATAGTTTTTCCCCCTCGTTATTATCAATGCTGAATGGCACTTCCTTTTCCTTGTACATAAATGGTATTATTAAAGTCTATCAATGATTAAGGCTCACATAAGAGCTGAAATAGGCTGTGGTTGTTTCCTCTGTGGTAAGCTGATTTGAGGTGTTGACATTAGACTGCAGTGAAAATGCACTGATGACCAGCATTCTGTTGAAAGGCAAGGAAATAATGAGCCAAGTTGAGGGAGGACAGATGAGGAGGTTGACAAGAAAAACCTCTGTGTGGGAGGGAGGTTAGTTGGAAGCAAGAATGCTGGTAGCATGAGATGAGTTGGATATGTCTCTCTTTTCCATCTGACCACATGAATTCACATCGTTCTCAAAGATTTTCGTGTAAAGGACCCTTAAAATGATTTGGCTTCGGATCCCCCATATGAAAATATTTTGTGCCAGGTACCTTCATAAGAGAAGATTTGAAACATTTTCAAAATGACTCCAAACTTTTCACAAGGTTTAAAAAAATGACGCCATTGGTTTCTACAGACCGTAAATGAAGACTATTTGTCAGCAATTTCAAATCCGCCATCTTTCTATATTGCATCATATTGCGTCATATCTAATTAACCGGAAATGAATGCTATTGTGTAACTTGTCAATCAAGTCATCCAGCCCCTCCTAGAGCATACCCCACTTTATCATCAATTTTGAAATAAATGGGACCATTATTTACCAAAACGCATATCATGGTGATTGAAAGAAGACTTTAAACTAGCGACTGGAAGCATACAGTATTTATGACAATGTTTATTAAGGTAAGAAAATCAAGCCTAAAGTTTGTCAAAAACCCACCCACTTGAATGGAGAAAAAATATTTCTAACACCAGCAGGGGTAAAACAGCGAAACTACAGGCCATTCATATGAACTGTCACTTCCTATGTAGTAGACTCAATTTCAAAGCCGGATGCTGGGCCCTTGATTGCTACGCATTGTGAGCTTGTAGATTGACTATTTTTGTATAGATGAAGCATAAATTAGGGTTAAAGTGGTCACGCAGATTTTTACGCTACTGTATATCAACTAATTTTGCTGGGGACCCCCTTGAACACCCTCAAGGACCCCTGAGGGTCCCCGGACCCCACTTTGAGAACCACTGGATAAATAAACCACTGCTTAACTCTGCAGGAGCAGAGTTAAGCAATAAAATGCCTTAAACAGTGCAAATGAAACAGTTGATACATCGATATTGTTTCAAATGTCATTCATATTAGCAATAATTTCACTTGGAATCATGAAGCACAAGTTCTGCATTTGCCAGCACATAGATGGACATGCTGCTGAAGTTGAATCAGGCAGCTGGATTGAATCAAATATTCTGCCAGAGGATGGAATAACCACTTCTACCTCTTGTTGGGCCCATCATGTGATTCTCGTAAACAGGCATCGATATAGGTGTCATTCATGATTGCAAAAACTGCTATGAGTTTCATCCTGGCCTCCATTTATAAATGCTATGCTTTCCAGCAGGCTAGATGTTCATACTGTACTAGCCAAAGGATTGTGTTTCACAAAGAATGACTTTAACAACTTGTCCAACCCTTCTCAGTACTGTAAACTTAGGTATATCAGGCATACATTTAGCCAGTTGAGCTAGTAGTCTAAAATGTCTACTAGCGACAGTTGGTCGTCCAGGGTCACACCCAGATTCCTCGCAGTTTTTTGAACAAAATGCCTCAAATCATGAACGGATCGTCCGATTGCCGTGAGACATTGCTGGCCCACAATAACCTACTTGCCCTGGCGGAGACCTGTGCTCCGAGGAGAAAATGTTTCTAGTTTATTTTGAAAACACCATTGCCTGGTAATTTGTGCTTACCATAAAAATCTGTTGCAAGAAACATAATTAGGTTTCCAGACATTACCAAAATAAGCCCGTAACAAGCCACGCGGAACCCACTCTCCTGAGTTTTTGTTGATGTTTTAGTACAATTATTAATAATGATTATTGCACATCTTTGTTGAATACAAATTGTTGATGGTTAATCGCTGTATTCTGCGGTCTGTTATCAGACCACTGTTCTTGCACGGACTGCTGAGACAGCGGCAGGAGGCAGCCATGGCAACATGGTGAGGATTCCTTCACCATGAAATAAGCTTTTGTGACGTAATATGACATGTCATAAATTACAACAAATAACATATGTTTGTGTTCTAGTTTTCAAAACTTTCATATTAAATGAGGAACATTTATCACATTTGAATACACTTGATACAATTACATACTTGGACATAATGCAAATCTTATACAATATTATCACAACATGCATTATCTTAAATTCCTGATAAGTGAGAAGTGTCTTTGTTCTGAAGTTAAACACTTAAACCCTACTTTTAGTCCAGGCGTTTCGGGCCATATTTTGATGGAATCGTGCACTTTACGATACAAGCATGAAATTTGGCACACAGTTAGAGCATGCCATAAGGATCATTTTTGGCTATAGGGCCATCGCAGATTTGTCCTGTGGTAACCATGGCAGCCATTTTCCAAAATGGTCTCCATCTGCTGTTATTTTACCAATAACTCAGGTGCTAGACCACCTAGGATCTTGATTCTGGTGACTAATCCTACATTTTCAAGTATGAGGAATACAGTGGTACTATTTAGAATTGTCTTGTGGTAACCATGGCAGCCATCTTTCAAAATGGCCACCACCTGCTGTCATTTTACCAATGACTCAGGTGCTAGACCACCTAGGATCTTGATTCTGGTGACTAATCCTACATTTTCAAGGATGAGGAAAACAGTGCTACTATTCACAACATGCTAGTAACTACCTAACTAACTACAGTACATGAGGAGGCTGATACTCGTGTCATATTACACCTAGAAGATGCTGTGAAGAAAGGGTATAGCAAGGTGACAATACGCACAGTAGACACGGATGTGCTGGTCCTGGCAGTAACGTCAGCCCAACGCCTCCACTTGACTAAGCTGTGGGTTGCTTGTGGAACTGGGAAAAGTTTCCGCAACTTAGCAGCTCATGAGATGGCAAGGGCATTAGGCCCAGATCGATGCTTAGCCTTACCCATGTTCCATGCCTTTACTGGATGTGACACAGTGTCATCTTTTGGAGGCAGAGGCAAGAAGACGGCATGGGAGACCTGGAAAACCTATGGTGACGTCACACGTGCCTTCAGTTCCTTAGCTGCCATCCCAGACAAAATAGATGACTGGATGGAGCCTCTGGAGCGTTTTGTGGTATTGCTCTATGACCGCACTAGCGGCCAGGCATCATTGAACGGGCACGGAAGCAGCTATTCACCCAGAAGGGCAGAACAATTGATGGACTCCCCCCAACACGAGCTGCACTGATTCAACATACAAAGAGGGCAGCCTACCAAGCTGGCCACTGTTGGGGACAGGCGATGGTTGCAGCCCCTGAACTCCCATCCCCAGGTGAATGGGGGTGGAAGAGGAAGGATACAGGTGAATACAAATAATTGAATCCACTTCTTTACACTTGTAAACCTGTGATCTGACAATAAAGCTGATTCTAATTTTGACAGGAGGATGGGAAGTGCACTGGACCACACAGAAGCGAGCCTGGCCTTTCGGGAACTCCTCCGCTGTGGTTGCAAAAAGGGATGCAGTGGACAATGCAGATGTGTTAAGGCAGCACTTCAGTGTACTGCCCTTTGCTACTGTGGTGGACTGTGCAACTAACATTGTGTAGATTATCTGGCTTTATTGAATAGACCCCTTAACAGACGACGTCACACTGATAAGAACCAGTCTGCGCGGAACCAGTATCCGCACAATGAAACCCATTCTATCAGGTCTCGCTAGGACGCGCCTCACTAGCCAACACACAAGAGGGGGTTGGGGTGTGCTGAAATCAGCGCACCCCAAAACAACAGGTTGAGAATTGATTGCGTGAAACAATCACCTGTGCGTCCAGTCTCAATGTTGGTAAACAAATAATTGGTCTATATGCCATTAGGCTATGACTCATGAGTACTCTGCCTTTGTTGTGTCTTATAGTCCATTGAAAATAATTATGCAATACTACTACTAATAAAAGAAACAGTGAAGTACTGCATTCTTGACTCTCACGTGTCAGTTTGAAAACATCTACTGTACTACATCATTACATATTTTGATGGGTTTATTATTATTTAATTAACTGAATGCCAGATATATGTAGTTAGGTAGTAGAATGTTGTAAATAGTACCGCTGTATTCCTCATCCTTGAAAATGTAGGATTAGTCACCAGAATCAAGATCCTAGGTGGCCTAGCACCTGAGTTATTGGTAAAATAACAGCAGATGGAGGCCATTTTGGAAAATGGCTGCCATGGTTACCACAGGACAAATCTGCGATGGCCCTATAGCCAAAAATGTTCCTTATGGCATGCTCAAACTGTGTGCCAAATTTCATGCTTGTATCGTAAAGTGCACGATTCTGGCCCGAAACGCCTGGGCTATTTGTTGACCACCAGCTCAGGGACCTCGTGGTTAGAGTGTATGGCGGTCTCTGGGTTCAATCCCTGGCAGAGTCATACCAAGGACTATAAAAATGGTACTCCCAAATGCCTCCCTGTATGGCACTCAGCATCAAGGGTTGGATTGAGGATAAGTACCTATAACATACAAGTGTCATGTCCACAGGGTAGACTTGTACATCAAGCCGCCTCACGAGTCACGCTACAGAAACAGGAAATAGGCCCCTGACCTATATGGGTCAAATGACCGTTGGTTTCCATGGTTACTTGACTTACTACTTCACTGACTGGAGATCCTCAGGGGTCTATCCTTGGCACCTTCATTTTCACCCTTTCCACCAAATGTCTTCACCAAAAATAGCATATCTACAAGCTCTCAACGAGTTGTGGAGTTGCTATCTATCTATCTATCTATCTATCTATCCATCCATCTATATTATTATTATTATTATGGTGTGCACGCTTGTGAGTGTGTCACTGAAAGCTTGTATACTACAGCTAATAAAATCGTTATTAAATCAATATTTTGTGTGAAATGATTGACTTTGCCCGTATAGCCTAGTAGTAAGTGAGATAATGTGCCTCTGCATCGCAACAATCCTGATGTATATTCCTCTGCTTTTCAGAAGCAAATTGGTAGGGATACTACACCCCCCCCCCACACACATTTTTCAGAGAATTCAGGTGTACATCCACGAAGATGTACTGTATTAAATATCGAATCACCCAAAACACCACTGGAAGTGGTCTGAAAGAAATGCATTTGGCCACATTATGAACAAAGTAGAAATCCACACACAAGAACAAGTACAGTATGTACAGAAAGGAAAAACAACACAACAAAACAGACAGAATCTCAATTACAAAATGTATTTGCAATTACGTTTTAGCCAATTATTGTATGTATTGACATGTAATGTCCAACAACAAAACAGTGTTTAGGTCATAGAAACATTACAATTTACCAATAGTAAATAGTGCAATGATCAGAGACATCCTTGTGATCCTAAGAGGATCGTGGAAGGAGGCAGTGACAGAACCAGAATAGAGGCTAAAGATAAGAGGAATAGAATAGAGAGGTGTAGGAGTATTTCTATTCTTTTGTCTTTTGTTCTTTTCTTTTTTTCCCCCCCAAACCACACATACTGTAATTACAGCGTCCCATTTTTTTCCTCATCTATAAATGGAGACAGGACGGGGAACATTAGAAGTACAGCACAGAAAGGTACTCTAGTAGAATGAAAGACTATCTTGTAACCAATTGATCACAGGTTTGATCACTGTTGGCAGCTCTCGTTTCACACAAAACATCAAAGTAACAAACATACTGTAGAAAACAAAAATATAGAAATATAAAGCCTGATCATTGCTAGTGTGTGGTACTAAATACTGATCTGAGACGTTTTTTTTTGTTTTCTTGTTTTTACCATCTCTGTGTTTCCATACTGTTGGCATTATGACCACGACCCTAACGAACCGGGTAGACAGGCATGCCCTGCCACAGCTGCAATCACCTCAGACAAGTATGCAAATATTTTCTTTTTAGGATTTTGCTGCATGGCACAAAACACAAGTGGTAACCGCGTCCTTCCTGACCTGTTATGTCACCCCATTGTCTTCACGAATACTGAAGACTGGGGTGCCCTGGTGTTCACTCTCTCTACCTCTTTCTCATCTTCCTGTATCTGTACAATACATGCTATAAATAAAGCTACATTTCCTAAACATAGTCGTTAAAGAATTTCTAAAAGACTGACAGATTGAGCACACCCAGATAGTTTGACCCTTTGTTTTGTTGACAAACTGTTTATCTTGTTACCTACCTGGGGGTCTGTCACCACCACATTTACATGAGTCAAAACTATGATGCACATCTGAACAGGGCAACGAGTTTGTTTCAACCAATGAAACCTTTAAAGAAGTGGAAGTTGAAGATGATAACGGAAAATGTGACTCTCTTTAGACTGTGACCTCATGGGTTTATTTATACTGTGCGGTTCTCACATTAGAATGCACCTCAAAGTGCTTTGTGACATTAAGCACAACACACACACTTATAAGGAGAGACCTTACTGTATGATGAGGGGGCAGTGCCTTGCACATGAGCACTTTGACAAATGACTGACACTGCCTCCTGGCATCTGAACACCTGGAGAATGAAAGGATCTTCACCGGTACATCTCTCTCTCTCTCCTCTCCTCCTCCTCTTTTGATTTATATAAGGGACTGTTTTTCTGTCTGTCTGTCTGTCTGTCTGTCTGTCTGTCTGTCTGCCTGCCTGC
The DNA here is from genome assembly GCF_963454915.1 of Gymnoscopelus microlampas. NCBI lineage: Eukaryota > Metazoa > Chordata > Actinopteri > Myctophiformes > Myctophidae > Gymnoscopelus > Gymnoscopelus microlampas. The sequence continues at coordinate 33,357,963 of NC_139949.1, forward strand.
CTGCCTGCCTGCCTGCCTGCCTGCCTGCCTGCCTGTCTGTCTGTCTGTCTGTCTGTCTGTCTGTCTGTCTGTCTGTCGTATTTGTGTGTACATGGATACAGCTCAGATGGTAACTGCAAACCATCAGATAGATAGACAGGCAGGCAGGCAGGCAGACAGACAGCTTTATTGATCCCGAGGGAATTTCAGTTGTCATAACAGCACTGCACAGGCATGAAACGAAGACACAGGCTAGAGTAGAGACATACAAAATAGGCTAAGATTATAAGGTAGAAATAATAAGAAAATAAAATATATGAAAGAAGAGAAGACTCAAATTCTGGCCGCGCCATCTCCCCTTGGACTGGCCGGGTTTGCATAATGTATGGACCATTAGTAAAGGCATAAGTAGCTATCATACGCAATCTATCACAAGTAGTGATAGATTGCGCAGAGTAGACGTAAGGCAGATGACAGTGGGTATAGACTGTAATTGCCTCTGTGCTTCGCAACTTTCTAAAGGACGCAGATATTACAAGGAAATGACAAGTGCAGAAAGCTGTAATATGCGTGGGAAAGAGGGATTTGATTTCAATGTGTTTACCAGGGATGTATTTTCATGTCAGCCGTGAATTGAATCAGCCTAAATAATATCTGGGCAAAATCCATTACATGAAGCATGTCATTTGCAATTGTAAAAGTGGCTTTGGAAAGACGTAGCCTACTGTAGATCCAAAGACAAGATAAACCCTGATTCATACTTCATTGTACATTGGTGTCGTCGCTCGCCAGAAATAGCCAATCCTCAAGTAGATCTTCTATTTTCGGCCTTGCAACACCATCAACAGAGTATAAACTCTGAGACCTGTGCTCCTCGGAGCACAGGTCTCTGCCAGGTCAGGTACGTTATTGTGGCCTCCTGGTGGCGCTATAATAGGAACATATGTTAAAAGGGTGCCATTTCTTCTTAGACCTTTGAATCGGACACTGCATTCATGATTTGAGGCATTTTGTTCCAAAAAAGTGTTTTGCTACATTAGACCTGCTGGTGGTGCTATAACAGGCCAATGTGAAAAGGGTGGCATTTCTTCCTCGGCCTAGTGGGAATGTGCGTGTGAAATTTCACGGAAATCGCATGCTGCGTTCATGATTTGAGGCATTTTGTTCAAAACGGACCAATCCTGCAAACTTTGGAAGCCAACCATAGCCAATGAGGATGGAATATGGAAAATCGGACGTGTTGATCACATGACTATCCGCGTTGATCACATGACTATAGAGATACTGTATACCGATTTGCATGACGTTTGGATAAAATATGTAGGAGTAAATGGGTTTTGCACAAATCGGCCTCCTGCTGGTGCTATAACAGGCCCATGTGAAAAATTTGGCCGGAGATTAGCTGCTCACGGACGGACAGGACACACAGACAGACGGACGGACAGGGGGTAAAACATACTCTCGCCATGCCTTTCGGCCTGGCGGAGACAATGAACCACTTGAACCATAGCATCTTTATTCTGGGGGGAACATTCAGCCGATACACAAGCTCGCAAGCTCACGGCAAAGAGATTAGGTATAGAGTGAAAAAAGAGCACACCAAGTACAGAGTGAAAGGTCAAGTTTTACTAAGTATCAAGGATTTAAGATTTTAAGTGGTTGAAGGTTGTGCAGTAAAATGGCTAAATTAGAGCTTCATCAAACGACAAAAGCATGAAGCATTTTCAACTGAAAGAAGTGTTGAAACAAAGCTTGAATTGTTTTGTACGATGTGGTCTTTATAGCTTAGTCTTAAGATTGGTGGGGAAAGGGAGGAAATAAATGGCTGGACAAATGAAGGCCGAAGTTGTCCGCAGGTGGGGAATTCCAACCTGATGCATGCTGTGCAGAGCACTGTGCCAAGAGATTTCCAATCAGTGCACTCAAGTGCACAAGTTACAAAGAACAAACTTTTTTTTTTTAAAATGCGCTCACATCAATTTAATTTAGTTTAGAGGAAAGATCACTTGATGGCAGTGTTGATTTTGTCGACTAAAACTATGACGAAAAATATTCGTCAACTACCTTTTTTCACTGACGAAAACCGAATAAAAACTAAGCTACGATGACTAAGACTAAATATAGTGACAATTTCATCAACAAATAAAAACTAGACTAAAATATTAGCTTGTAGATCGGCTATTTTCAGCATGCCCATCAAGGCTCGACAAATAGTCGACTAAATCAACTGTAGATTTAGTCGACTATTAATCTTATGATTATTTAGTCGATTAAAACTAGACAAACACTAAAACATTTCAGATGTCTAAAATATGAAATGGAAAAAAAATAAATGGAATTTTATTCAAAATACTTAAGACTATGACTAAAACTAAATCAAAATTTGCTGTCAAAATCAATACTGCTTGATGGGCAAGCAGCCTACACCTAATGTGTATGAGGGAATGGAACACAAATAATCTCAATTATATATTTTATTGTCTCCGCCAGGCCGAAAGGCATGGCGAGAGAGTATGTTTTGCACCCTGTCCGTCCGTGTGTCCGTGTGTGTCCGTGTGTGTCCCACTAGGCCGAGGAAGAAATGCCACCATTTTCACATTGGCCTGTTTTAGCGCCAACAGCAGGTCTAATTTAGCAAAACACATTTTTGGAACAAAATGCCTCAAATCATGAATGCAGTGTCCGTTTGCTGTGAACGACCTAAGAATAAATGGCGGAGACCTGTGCTCCGAGGAGCACTTTTTCTAGTTTTAAATGTGATCTTAGTTAGTAAAGGGGCACTGCCCTCAATGCCCTGAATACCCTCATACCTGACTAACTACTTCTCCAAAGTGAGTGACACCCACAGCCACAACACTAGAGGGATCTGGTACCACCTGGTATCTGGTACCACCCATCTATAGAACAAACATGGGAACATTCTCATTCTACTATTCTGCCACCAAAATGTGGAATGCCCTGACACCATCCCTTAAAAAATGTGGATCACTGGCTTCTTTCAAAACAGGCCTGAAAATCCATCTATCAGGAGACCACAAGAAAACTAAAATTTCCCTAAGAAAGGAGGAGAAGTGATATTCACTGCCGACATTTCCCCCTTTTTCTCCTTTGTACATATAGTGTTTTATATTTGTTGATACATATTTTTGTCTCCGCAAGGCCGAAAGGCATGGCGAGAGAGTATGTTTTGCCCCCTGTCCGTCCGTCCGTCCGTGTGTCCGTCCGTCCGTCCGTGTGTCCGTGTGTCATTCTGTCTGTGTACGGCTAATCTCCGGCACTGTTGGCTTGCTCGCAGTGAAAGTGTGCACACACACTCTCTGGATGCCACAGAAGAACTTCTGCCCAATTTTTTTCACATGGGTCTTTTATAGCGCCACCAGGAAGCCGATTTGTGCAAAACATATTTTTTGACAGTACTCCTACAGGTTTTGTCCAAAAATCCCGCAAATCGGTACACAGTATCTCTATAGACATTAAACAAAACAAGTCTTTCAGATTTTTCATATTCCATCCTGATTGGCTAAAAATGGCTTCCAAGGTTTGCAGGAGTGCTCCGTTTTGAACAAAATGCCTCAAATCATGAACACAGCATGCAATTACCTTGAAATTTTGCATGTACATTTCCACTATGACGAGGAAGAAATGCCAATTGAACATTTTCAAATCAGCCTCATGGTGGCGCTATAACAGGCCGATTTGTGTTTTTACCTATAACTGCACCGATCTGTGTAAAACTTTGTAAGTGCACTCCCTAGAGGTCAAGGAAAAACCCTTGCCCTGCATTTTTCACATCTGCCTTTTATAGCGCCACCAGGAGGCCGATTTATGTAAAACATTTTTTTTTATATTACTCCTTCCGATTTTATCCACATTTCACGCAAATCGGTACACATGATCTCTATAGTCATGTGATCAAAACGGATGTGTTTGATTTTTTATGTTCCATCCTGATTGGCTAAGATTTACACCTAAAGTTTGCAGTAGTGGCTTGTTTTGAACAAAATGCCGCAAATCATGAACGCAGCATCCGATTGCGGTCAAACTTTGCACGCACATTCACACTATGTTGAGGAGCAAATGCCACCCTTTAACATTGGCCTGTTATAGCGCCACCAGCAGGTCTAATTTAGCAAAACAATTGTTTTGAACAAATCATGAATGCAGTGTCCGATTGCCGTGCAAGGCCTAAGAAGATATGGCTACCTTTTCACATTGGCCTATTATAGCGCCACCAGGAGGCCACAATAACCTACCTGACCTGGCGGAGACCTGTGCTCCGAGGAGCACTTTTTCTAGTTATGTTATGTTTATGCTATGTTGATTCATTGAATACATGCATGGGAGCACAATGGAAAGATGTCTAACTGTACCTTGTGCAGATTACATTTCTGACTAATAAAGTATTCAATCAATTAATCAAAGTTAGTTAGTTAGTCAGGTCGCTTAATAATTCATAATGAGATCATGACATTATCAGCACCCCAAGGCATCATACTTTGCCACTTGGTGTGTTTGAAATCCGATACTGACAACAAACATGCCCTTTTGCTCACCTTGTTGACACTGAGGGAATGATCATAACCGATTGCCATCCCGTCGGTATGCAACTCAAATTGAGGCAGGCACTCGCTCGGCTATGACCTCACTCAGGCATGCCTCACAGCCTGCTTCTGACGTCTGCCTTGTTGTTCGAGTTTTTTACTTGTTTTCAGTGTTTTTAATGGTGTTCTAAATATTGAGTGTACATGGTTAACATTATGCCTGAGGCATCACATTCTCACCCCAAAGCATCAAATTTAACCAACCTCCAAACTCATCAAATACTGCAGCTTGGACAAATGTAATGTCTTGGGGTGAGGATGTGTTGACATACTAATGCAGTCTCAGTTACAAGTCATAAAGTACCTACTGGACTTACATGGTTGTATTACTGTATCACACTGAAAGGATTTTTGGGTAGCAGTTAGCCCTGACCGCAATTAGTCGATGATTCGATTAATCGATCGAGGGAGTCTGATTCAACTGCTAATCTCTGAGTCGAATCATGCAAATAAAAAAATAAAAAAATAGTAATAGTTTGCCAAAATAGGATATATATATATCATGATTTATTGGGAGAAACCAAGCAAGTATATGTTAAATCAGACATTAAGCACCCTCCACAGCCCAAATGGAATGATCCTCTATTGCATAACTATTTTTTTGTTTCATGATTCGACTACCAGTTGACTATAGGCAACATTTGGCCAATCAGATTCTACTAGATAAATTCTTAGTCGGGGACAGGCCTAGTAGCAGTAGCTTACAACAGAATGCAGCTCTTCAGCAAAATGCACAGCTCCCAGTATATCCCTAAACATACTCCCTCATATTAAAGTTTGTGTTGTGTGTGAGGGATTATGTGTCCATTCTTACACAGCTTTATGTGTTTGTATTTATAAGAGAGAAAGAGAGACAAAAAGAAAAATGTTTGATACCTTAATATAGCACATTTCAGAAATTATTCAGGATATATCTGACCAGAGGTAAAACACCTGTGAGATCTCAGTTAGAGAGGCATCATAGCTATGCATATGGCTTGAGAGAAAAGTGTGTTGCTTTATGGCAAGCTGAAATGCATGATAAAAGACTCTATTAGCGTGCACACAATCAGAGGGAAACATGCCAGCAAACCCAAAACAGCCAGAGACTGGGGCATTTATTTTTCTCATTAGTGTGTGGCAAATTAAATCAATCCTTCAGACCGGTACTTCTGAGCACCTCAGAACCCAATTCTCATTCAACAGACAACATCTAAAAGACTAATCATTCCAGTCCCTCGGCCTGCAGTCGGGGAGAACCTCTCCATTCACTTCGTTCATACACTGCATCTGTGACTCTGAAGTCCCCAGGGCACGCGCGGGCTCCACAGATGCTGCTGCCAGACTAGTGCTCTCGTCTATGGCCCTTATTTGGGAAGAAGAGATATGCGAGGAAAAAAGAGAGTAGAGCTTTATATCCTTGACAGCTCATTACCACGGAAACAGCCTTGGCTTGACTTCACCGGCCACCCCGCCTTACTGGAGGAAATAGACGAGGGGGGGAAAAGAGCATCGAGGAGAAATGAGAGCGCAATAATATGGAGACGCTAACTGTATCTCTAATTAAGACGCTAAACGACAGTGGGGTGGTCTCTCATGATTTCAGCTCCTATTATCTTCTTCAAGTGTGGCATAAACACTGACACAGTGGTGTACGGCCGTGTGAGTGGGGAACACTTTGCAATCTATGACTGTCTATGATAAAGTGTATGACACCACATTAATGTAAAGTTAAAAAGGGACAGTCATGATTAATAAAGTAATCTGTAATAAAGAGACACCTGGAACAGCTATTTATAAAGATGAGCATGCTATTTAATCACCCAGTTCAGCACATAATGCCACTTTCATGCACAGTGGTGAGAGATTCGCATGAATTTATTAGTCTCTGTGTTTACTTCAGGGTACAGTATGTCCCTTTCCAATCGAAATGGTTAAGCTTTTGCCAAACATGTTTTCTTCGCATAAATAAAGCCCAAGCATTATTTATACTGTTCTTGGACTTCACATTTTCCCCATATCATGTGGTAACTTTTACCTTGCACACAGTGAGGTTAAGTCACTAGTAGCCTGTAGCTTCAAATGCATATCAGTGGTGGTGGGCGGCTTTCACTGCATTTTAACCTTGAGGACTCCTGTGTTCAGTCGGTAATGTGAATGGCCATAGGGTATTCTTGTAGCCCTACAGTGGCTGTAGTTTTCCTCCTGACCTTTTCTCTATCAGGTTTAAGCAGAATTCATCTAAAGTCAGTGGTGGCTGTGGGGTGTGGGCGCACCTTGTTATAAAAGTTCTATAAGGAACATTTGGATTCTCCACTATGGACTCTTTTCACTGCAGCCATTTTGATGGGTATAAAATGCAGCTGAAGGTATAATAACATGAAGTGTGGTTGTGTTTCATTTAGGTGTTACTGTGTACCAATATTAACTTATCTGTAGGAGCTGGCACTGCAGTAACACCAGGGATAGTATCTCTGTTTGTAAATGAAACACACCCACACAATTAATGTTACCTGTGTTTACCCATGACAAATGTCTATTGTCTATCATTAACGTGTGGATATTTGGTCATACAAATGTCTGGTTGCATGTTACTCTTGAATGTAAGATGTACTGGGACTTAGTTATATCTCAGATGATTTTGCACGTAAACTGACAGCATACTGGGAAATGATGTTGCCCTGGTCATAATCTGGGCTTCATATAAAGCCCTATACAAACCACTACAGTATGATGCATTAAACTTCCTAATTGGCAGACACCAACAGACGATTATTTTGCAAGGATATAGGACCCTATCTTAGCTACAGTATCTTGGTCAGTAAAATGAGGTGTGGTCAGATGCATTGGCCCGGATTCACTAAGCAATTTACGACCATATTTTGATCGTACCGGCATTTACGACAATTCCTACACTAGTCGTCAGATTCATTAATGTTTTTTTGTCTGTGATTTGAGCAGAAAGTCAGACCGTTCTCAAGTCAGCCCGAGGCTGTCTTACCAGGGATCAAAGCTGTGTGTATGTCCTTAGCTTTATTCTTCATGCAAAATCAATTACAACAGTGCCAATACTCAAATAGAATAGTATGTGCCCAACATTTGTCAACACATATATTAAACTAGAAAAAGCGCTCCTCGGAGCACAGGTCTCCGCCAGGTCAGGTAGGTTATTGTGGCCTCCTAGTGGCGCTATATTAGGCCAATGTGAAAAGGGTGACACTGCATTCATGATTTGAGGCATTTTGTTCAAAAAAATGGTTTTGCGAAATTGGACCTGCTGGTGGCGCTATAACAGGCCAATGTTGAAAGGGTGGCATTTGCTCCTCAACATAGTGTGAATGTGCGTGCAAAGTTTGACCGCAATCGGGCGCTGCGTTCATGATTTACTTTTTGTGCATTCTATTCAAAACAAGCCACTACTGCAAACTTTAGATGTCAATCTTAGCCAATCAGGATGGAATATGAAAAATCAAACACATCCGTCTGATCACATGACTATAGAGATCATGTGTACCGATTTGCGTGAAATTTGGATAAAATCTGAAGGAGTAATATAAAAAAAATGTTTTACATAAGTCGGCCTCCTGGTGGCGCTATAAAGGGCAGATGTGAAAAATGCAGGGCAAAGGTTTTTCCTTGACCTCTAGGGAGTGCGCTTACAAAGTTTTACACAGATCGCTGCAGTTATAGGTAAAAACATGAATCAGCCTGCTTTAGCGCCACCATGAGGCTGATTTGAAAATGTTGCAAAATTTCAAGGGAATTGCATGCTGTGTTCATGATTTGAGGCATTTTGCTCAAAACGGAGCACTCCTGCAAACTTTGGAAGCCATTTTTAGCCAATCAGGATGGAATATGAAAATCTGAAATACCTGTTTCGTTTAATGACTATAGAGATACTGTGTACAGATTTGTGGGATTTTTGGACAAAATCTGTACGAGTACTGTCAAAAAATATGCTTTGCACAAATCGGTCTCCTGGTGACGCTATAAAAGGCCCATGTAAAAATTTGTGGCAGAGGTTCTGCTGTGGCTTCCAGGGAGTGTGTGTGCACAGTTTCACTGCAAGCAAGCCAACGGTGCCGGAGATTAGCTGTACACAGACAGAATGACGGACGGAAGGACAAAGTGTCACGTAATAATGAAAATAGGCTATCATGCTTAATATCACTGCGGAGGCACAGACGCACCTCCAGTGTCCGCGCGGTATTAATTTATAATACTGTAGGCTACTGTATATTGATCACATGAACGCCACACACAATAGCCTAATAAATCTTACCATCTGATGAGAAAACAGAAGATCCATTCCCCATTCCGATGTAGGACAGTGATATAATCCAAAATTAACAAAGTTAATCAATAAGTAATCAATAAGCTCCGGTCCATACTCGGATAGCAGCGTTCCACTTGTATGCCCACATTCGCTTATAATATGTGGATATGGCAACACTGTTCAGTACGGTGAAGTTGAAGTTGGATATTTCATTTCCTGTTGCCTTTTATGGTGCGAAAAGGGGAGTGGAACAATGCAAATGAACTTCTCGGAACGCGCTTGACGTTTTACGACCAGCTGGCAGCCTTCCAGATTCATCATGGCATACACCTGTGATCCGCACGTTTGAGGTATTTACACCCCCCTTTGTGAATTGCACGTCAGTTTTAGCTTACAGAAAATACACCCTCTTTTAGGAACTTTATTTACACCTTATTTACGACCAGCTTAGTGACTCTGGGCCAATTTGCTGCATTTTTATCTTAGGTGGAGTACTAAACATCTTAAAGTGATTGTGCCTTACAGCTCTGACCTGGTCTAAGGTCTAGTGCAGTCCCCCCGGGCACAGTATTTTGCTGGGGGCTACAAAATTATAAATAGAGTCCAGAAGGACGCACGCACATCCCAAAAAAATGTTTCAGGTGCTGAACAACAATACATACATTAGAGGAAAGGAAGGGAAGACCGCACACTGGTAGCTCCCAGTAGAAAATGTAATAAATATGTTTACACAGCTAAATTATACACATAAAGCATTATGTGTATACGTATACAGTGTTTTAATCAGATTAAAATGCATTATAAGTATGTTTACTATAATACATTATAGACTTGGTTTCATATAAAGTGTTATGAATAATCTATCATTAGAGTCTATAGAATATGAAATCAGAAGACTCTTTTTTAACTCTATAACTTAGTATGACCAGTGAGTTGAATTTCAACAACCTGATGAGAAGCTATTGGCAGTGAAGATGTACTCAGGTCTTTTTAGTTGATACTGTAAGCATCACTAAGGACTTCTGAATTGTAATCAGTTAGGGACTCCCTCCAGACCACTCTGGCTGTTGCAGCATGGCACACATGCCCACACACCAGCAAGACATCCTTTATTCTTTGTGGCATATTACTTTCCAGAGCCTGTGATGTGTATTCCCTCTGCACTGTTCTCTTGACAAACACTAATGAAGCCATACAGTAGGTACTGCATCTGGAATAGCAACTGGAATAGCAACTGTAGTTAAATTTCAGTTAACGTATACCAGCAGTTGAGGTGAACAAATCAATCCTCACAGTGGGGCAATGCCTCTTTCCTGTGGAAAGCCGCAAATCAAGTCACCAGCTCACCGCCAGTCAACTCAGCTCACTCAAAGGCCAATGGAGAAGTTCAGCATTCAAAATTCCCTGCAGGGGTTTTAGTTACATCATATTTGTTAACGGTTTGACTTTGGAATTACAGTTTGGTTTCACGCAGCTTTTTCTCTGTTGAGACATAACTAACCATTATGTGGTTTTATGGTTGTACTTGTCTACTGAATTGCTAAAGACACACAAAAAAGAAAAATAAAGGAAAAAAGAAATGCTATCCAATAATTCGCTCAGCAGCTGATGTTCCAAATGTATGACAGCAGGTAGGATGTTAGGATGAGATTTCATATACTATCATGGGGTTGTTTTTATTCAAACACCGTGATGTTGCTGCCGTTGGGCACCACTGTCAAAAATGTGAAGCACGCCTCCGCCCATCTAATTGCAAAGCTCGAATCCATATTTCTTGCCAAATGTCATGAACTGATCTCAGAGTTTCATTTCATGCAGAGTTTCAAAATTTGTCTCAGTTTGAGAGAAAGTTTCAGCTGCCAATGGGGTAGACTTAAAAGAACGAGGCTACGCAAACATCTGGCCTTCCATTTTAATTAGGCTTGACTCATAGGCATGCTTTACTTGTTCCTCCAGTGTGAAGCTCCTTGGCCTTGACAACTACCTGACAATAAATTGACTTAATTAAAAGCAGAACACCAGCTGGAGCAGATATCAATGCCTCTCACATTTCTGAGTGCTGCAAAAGTCTTACATTCGCAGTATAATATGATGGATCTACCCAACTATGAGAGGTTTTGTATACTTCATACTGAACTCTTAAGGATTTGCTGAGATGGGAACACTAGAATTTTCATTATATTCTCTTCCCATTAATTAATAATGAACTGTTGTCACTATAGAATGTATATATGTACTTGTATATACTGGGAAAACGGCATTGTGTTTATAAAAAAATGGGAAAAACAGCATTGTGTAAAAAAAAAAAAAGAACTGGAACAACAGCATTGTGTTAAAAAAAACTGAAAAGAAGAATCCAAAAGGAAGAATCCAAAAGGAAGTACACAATGGCAAAATAATAAGATGTCATGTTGAGCTGATTTGAATTCTGCTAACCTGATTGCATAATTTGTCCTAGTAGGAACACAAGTGACGTCTATAAGTGATTCAGAGGGAGAAAGTAAATTGGTATAGTGTGAAAGGACAATATTAGAGATCTGGGACACTTCTTCATGTTTACTGGAAGATCATTACATTCACAGTTTGAAATCTCTGTTATCATGGCAGAAGTGCAGTAGAGTTGATGGGTACTGGCTTTTATAGTACTTTGTTTGCCCCTTGCTTAAACCACAATCCCTCCAGACACCATGGGACCACCAGAGTTTAAATGTCTGATCCAGTTTGACACCCGAATAGAATCAAACTGAGAAGTGGAGGTATTTGGGTAATTCAGCTCAAGGAGATTTTTGGCTGGAGGGGCTATACCTTTGTATCAAGCATTCTACTGTGTAGTACTAGGGCACGGCATCCTAAACGCAACAATAAAAATATGCTAAATTGAACTGTAACTTAAATACAGTCATTTCACCGTGACACAATTACGTACTAAGACAAATGTTTCTATACAGTGCACTCAAATCGGTAAGGAGAATTACTACTTGGAAAATCTGCTTTAAAAGCAAACTTCCGGTTTCTAGCTCATGGGACACAGAACAGAAGCAACAGATAAAGAAGACCAACAACGTTTGGACTTACTATATATCATGCCTGCTTGACTTACTCGAAATACAACAATTTCAAGTTTTGCTTCTTCATGTCTTTGTATTATGGAACAGTTTACAGTGTAAAATAGGCCTTTCATGCCAGGTACAATCTTGCAAACTGAGGCCACGCGTCTGACTACACTTCCCAACAGGGGACTATAATGACATGGAAACAAAGGAAATTGTTTTGTTCCTTTCAACTTTAGAGAACATTAATGGTGTGTCTATTGATGGCATTGCATGGGCCCCCTGTGAGTGTGTTACAGCTGTTTTACATCTATCGAGCGTAGGCTGACTCAAGAGGTGACATATTCCAGAAATTATTTATTCTGAAAGAATAAAATGGAAAAAACAATAGTGAGTGCTGGTCCTCAGTGGTTTTATTGGTTCAGATGTTAACTGAACTTAGATGGAAAAAATGACAATGTAAAGCAATAACAATATATCAAAAACCAAAGTATATAAAATATATAAAAAATACACTAATAACCATACACTAGATGACAATTTAAAATATTTAAAATCAATCCTAGAATAACAATAAAAATACAATAGGATGTTAAACAACATTAGGCTATTCAAAAGATGGCAATTACCGCAATCTACAAACTACATACAACAAGGCATATGGTTCACTAAATAGAAATCCTGCATCACTGACAAACTATAAATGCTTATGTGGCATTTACCCACCTGAAAGAATAAATAGAAAACCTAATAGTGAGTCGGCTGGTCATAAGTGGCTTTACTGTTTCAAGTGTTAACTGGCAACTGAAGGACACAGTGCACGGTCATATTATATACCCGCAGGTGGCCTTGTGTCTTTTACAACACCAATAGAAATAGCTGTAAATAACACATTCAACTAAGTGGCCAATTACATGTAAATATCCTACAGGTATGTACCACACTCTTCGCCCACATTTCGAAACGTCTCCTGACATTTTACACCTTCAAGATCTTCACTATTATAATAGTATGTCTGTACTTCATGCAACTTTAAATCTGGGCTACACAGTTACCTTAAACACCCACTCATACTGCAGCTTTATATGTGAGGTTCCCTTTTAAAGGAATGATAAAGTTGTAACTCACTGCAGCCATGCAAAAGTAAACAGGCATCAATTATTTATGGCCAACAATATTCAATTCTGTTTATACACACATACATACATACATATGACAGACTCTATTGAGCTACTGGAGGAGTTAAGGCAAACGTGGAAGGCAGATAAAACATGGTCATCATCCTCAGGGTTTATTAAAAAAAAGCACTAGTAGTAGGCACTTACAATGTGTCTATAGACTATCAAAACCTCCAAGGCAAACATTTTTGCTGTGGAGAGAAATAAAAGCCTTTACTGATCCTGCAGGGGATCTTCACTTTTTGTTAACATGCATATTCCAGTCTAAATATTGTTGCTGAGTATCTATGTACTGTATGCATGACTGTGTGCTTCACAAAAAAAAGCCATGGGTTTCCGAGGCTACTATTAATGTATTTCCTCCAAGGTGGAAAGACTGGTGATGCGAGGTTACTATTAATGTGACAATAGAGGTAATAGTAAGTCATAACAGTATATAATAATGTACATTGTAACCAATAAAATGTCAATTAAATCCCTCTTCTGTCCACCTACACTGAGAAAATGCTTCAGACAGAAAAAAATGGGAGTATAAATGTGTTTATGAAATAAATGTTGGCAGTTATGTTTGAACAAACTTGTGAATTGGCAAATTCTTTTATAATTTTCGTTTATAATTTTTTCAGATTATAAACCCCAAATCAATTAGAGTTCATATGTGGGCATTGCGGTCGGAATGGCCGGATGGACAACCATGATATCCATACTGTATATGCCTATATATGGACGTATTGGTCGAATCGGTGGTTCTGGACAACTGCCTATCCGACCGCCTCAACGCCGGTCACGGCACTCCCTCAGGTTGCCGGGTTTGATGTTGGTCAGTCCGATGGTTCTCGAGATACGTGAACTGCAGACGCATGCACGCATGCATGCACAGACAGACGGATGGACAGAGATTTTACTAATGTATAGTCGGATGGCTTACCACATGGCCTCCCTATTCTGTGCATGTCATAATAGGCGAACATTTTGCAAAAATAGCAGATCTACAAGCTGAAACGCCTCGCAACACGACGAATTGTGAGCTTGTAGATCTCCTATTTCTGCGAGATTAGGAGATTTGGAAATTTCACCAAGAGATTTGGTGAAATTTCAATTACATGATGGCTGATCTGATAAAAGAAAACTGCATTCATGTGGAAGTCATGGCATACTGGAGTATATATATTAACACAATTACTGTAATTCTCAGATTTTAGGACTTGTGAGTTACTGTACTGGAGAGAGGTATTTTCATGTTGAAAGTGTTTCGAGGGGTCCCCTGGGGGATCCTGCTCAACGAAGTATACTATTAGGGTTCATGTGTTTAAAATACACAAAGACTGTTTTCAGCTTACTATAACCTCTGGGTATGTCACATACTGTACTATAGGCAAATATTGCCCACCACTTGGCCATTGCAATGACACAACACTCAACATACACGCAAACTGTTTTCAGCTTATAACCTCTGGGTATGTCATAAGCAAATATGTCCCACTGTGCGCCAGCTCTGTGAGAAGTCTTTCCAACACCTCTAATGACATCCCACAGAGATCTAACATTCTGAGAATCTGTCACTACCAGCATCCAAGACTTTTTTTTTACCCACTGGGTATTACTAATGGCAAAAAGACAAGATTGTGTTGCAACATTAAATAAAATCACTTTCTTATAATACACTATAGGTATTCAAACTCTACCCCTACATTTTATGGATGAACATTAATCAACTTCAGCATGAAATATTGAAGTAAGAAAGGAAGTGCATTTGAATAGATGAAAAAGGTATTCCTTAGATATAAGGTTTTTGGTTTTATGTCATGCCAATGAGTCATGCTGTTTTCTTTTTTGTTTATTTTTAGTGCAGCAGAAAGAAAAGTGTAAAAACATTTTACAAAACATTGAGTGTCGCTGAATGAAAGTGCTCACTTTTATTGTCTGCATAAATTCTCCAAAATAGTCAATCTAAATAGAAATCTTATTTCTTTAATGCAATTCTCTGAGCTCCTTCAAGAGTCATAATAGGCTCCAAGATTTGGCTCAGCGTGCAGCATTGGAATACTGATGAACAACCGCAGTAGGACATAAGTGTAGGCAACAAGCCTTAAACAAGTACTCACTAATTAAGGTGTTGTAAAAGTGTACTTTCCTTTCTGATAATCAACACCAGTGCTCCATTTTAACGACTTGAGCCCTATTCGAAAAAATAGCTGCAATAGCCAATCGTCGACTAGCTATTTTCGCTATTTAAACTATATTTTAGAAAAGTTAGAAAAGTTTAGAAGAAAATTATGGATGCCAGGTTGAAATGTGTTAACTGATTATTTCATTGTGTATACTGTATAGGACTACAACTGAGATAAGGTAGACAGGATCTGTTGGCCTGTTGCCAACATTTGTGGCCTATGACATCTTCTATCAGAAATGTCTTATTCAGCTAAGCAGAAGAAGTTATTCCTTAATGTTGTTCTGAGGGTTCCGGGTCTGATCGTTAATTACTTTTCTGAATATATTACTTTTCAGTTTCAAACCTCTTTTAATTTGTGCTGATTGTTCAATGTCCTTCCCGGTACTTTAACCAAGAAGGCAATAAGGCATCAACTGCCTGATGCACCTTTAAGTATACTAACCAAAACACCATTGTTGTTTCACAAGCATATATTTTGGAGATTTGCACATTTCTAATAGGAATGGGGATCAGGATCTATTATTTGTTTTGCATGCTGTCGGCTGTTGGCCAGACCTTGAGAAAAGGTTTGTATTACCTGACATCTTATAATGTCAGAGGCAGACAGCCATTTTCATAAACATATGCACCAATTACAAAACCCATTAATATCCATCATGTTCTGTCATAAATCATATAGGTTGGCAGTTGCTCTGACTGTATAATTATGGCTGAGTGAAGTCCATGATTATAGTTACTCATTATTTCCCTCTGTATGATTAAGATAATATAAGATTATATCTTATCTTATCTAACTTATCTTATCTTCTCGTCTCTTCAAATGGGTGGATTTTACTGTAGCTCCATGCTTGCCATGGAATGCCTCAGGATCCCCCAGGATTTAGTGGCTAATGCCGCCTGGGAAAGGTAAGTCTGGAACTCTCTGCTGGAACTGTTGGCCCTGTGACCCGACACCAGATAAACAGTTGAAGATGGATGGATGGATGGATATATACAGTATGAGTATCGTAATGATTATGTACAATCTAGCAACCGATATCCTTAACAGGCATCTGTCAAAGTTTGGCAATGTACATCCTAGTAGTCCATGTGTAAGTGTGCCAGAGTCTATGCAAAACTCAGTTATCAAAAGTCACTAATTGACTGCAGGTCATATCATTCTTATATGGGAGTCAAGCTTGTTTGTGGAGTCTGATGGCTACTGGCACAAAGGAATGGCCAAGGTGCTTTGCGGTGTGCCAAGGAGGGTTGAGTCTGTGGCTGAATATGCTCCTCATCTTCGCTAGCTCATCATAGAGGAAATGGGAGAGATTCTCCTGGATAGCTTCCAGATACCTCCTCATCCTCCCCTCCACAACCACATCCAGATTTCCCAGTTCAACTCCAACTATGGAGCTAGCCTTCCCCACCAGCTTGTTCAGTTTGTTGGCATACCTTGTGTTAAAGTATGCTACCCCATCTCCCGAACCTCTTGAAAAATAGCTTCATCTCGTTTGCAATGTTCCAGGGTCCCCTGCTCCCCTCAATCACAGAACAACTCAGCTTTGAAATAATTAATGGTGAAAATGACTCAAATTGATGTGTTTAGAACTGTGAATTTGAGCGTGACAAATTATGACACTGGGATATGATAGAAATCTGTCTCTCAGACTCATCCTTCTTTTGCCTCGTCTGTCTGTGACAAACCCGATGATCAGTGTCTTGACATATTACTATCTTTGTATGAAAGCATCTAAAAATACCATGTCTCCTAAAAATGTCAAATTGATATGCAACCATTTCACTGGGGATCTATCCGATCTAGCCGCTTTAAAATTGTTCTATAATTTCCCCAGTATACCAGAGAAAGGCTAGATTTTACACTTGAGAAAGGAGACCGAATGGAATAGAATCATTTGGAAAAATGTGTTCACTCATTTTAAGAGGATCACCACAAATTAATTGACTCATACTGTAGATGTAGCTTATACATTTCCCACACCATCTTTTCATAGAAAACACTGCTTTTATTCTAACTACAGTCATGAGGTTTTAAATAGTTGTACTTTTCATTTCATTCAGACTACAGGTTTGGATGCTTTTACTTAATATTACTCCCCTGATTTGTGTTAAGATTTAATAATGCAATTGTTTAATTTCTCATTTAAGTTACATCTGGCTGACTGAATTATGTGTACAATGCCCTTTGCCTTCAAGCTTCAGTGAGCAGGAGAGGGCTTAAATGCTGATAGTTGATGGTTTATGTTCTTGCCACTTAGGACTGGGAAATCTCATTTGGATTTTACACACCCGATTCAGCAAAGGAGTCTTAAATCAAATTTGGAATGTAGATTTCCCATCATTGGCTGTGCTTGTATATCTTAAACCCTATTGATCTTTTTTGTTCAATTTCTCTTCATTACAGGAATAATCTGATTTATAAAGGCTGCATATACAAGATTAAAAAATATCCCTCACCTTCCCGCTGCAACATGTGAGGCACTCACTTACGTACTATTGGCTTCTGGGCAAAGTTGACTAATGTCTTCTAGCACACAGGGTTTTAGGGAAATCAATATTGTACAATAACTAGCCCTGGATACAATCTGCCCTGTGGAATGGAGAGCATATTACTTTTAATGCAAACCCTATTATCAAAGACACACCATCATGCATTATTTAGAGAATGCCAGTTACACAGGGCTCATTCAAAACAAACATGAATTATGCATGTCTCCAGGTTTCTTCGTATAAAAATGTTTTTTTGAACTCTAATTATTATGAACAGTCAGTTCTTTACTAATCAAACACAGTAGCTTTATATACATACGGTACATGTATATGAAGCATGTTTCCCTTCCTGTTGCTTTCATAAAGCTTCTGAAGATTGAGCTAATGTGAAAACTTCTTCATCAACATCAAACATAATGGCAGAACCGTGGCTTGGCCACAGCGATGGGGGATCCTGCAGGCTAATCAATTTGAGCCCAGGGTAAAGATTTGGCTATTATTCTACAGCAGCAAGGGGATGGCCCTTCTTGCTCTGAGATCAATGAAGGGCCTACGGCTATAATCACCATGTTCCTGATGATGTTTTCATTACTGTGGCATGCACTGGTGAAATGTACTCCTCAGCCCTGCATTCCATATGCATGTCAGCAAACACCTAGACACCTAGGGTCACTTTATCTAACCCCTACACCCATTTTATCCCCAGTGCAGTTGCATTGCATTGTTAGTATGCTTATAGAACAATTACAGTACCAGGCATGTTTATCAGCAGAGGTAATTAACCACGGGTACCCTGGCGTCCCTATTCTGTTTCAAACATTCAGTGAACACAGCCGATCTACAAGCTCACAATGAATGCATTGTGAGCTTGTGAGCTAAAAAGAAATGAGCTAATGTTATTAATGTTGTGAGCTAATGTTACCCACAAGTTTTCAACAAATTGTAGAAATGGTTTCTACCAGCCAACAAAGCACATTTGCTTTCTGTGATTTGGAAGACGTTAGAGCAGAACCGGTCTGGGTTCTGTGATATGCATTGCTTGAGGCAATACAGTAGATGCCTCTGTGGGAACAAAAAGGGGATGTATCTCAGGCTCCTATGGATTTTGAAAACATTGTTATTCAACTGTCATGTAAGAAATACGTTTGCAGTGCATCATTATTCATCCTGTGCATTCAAGTCAGGGGGTATAGTATGGGTTAGCTGAATTAATTACATGATCTGATCTAATTTATAACAAACAAACTGAAAAGCGAACGCAACTGCTACTGTCCGACTTGCTCAGTCCGGATTCATGTGGAAGTCATCTGGCACACCGGAATATCTATCTTTACAATTGAATTGTTACCTCTCGCCGCTGACGCCACACCCACTCCATTCATTTCAACCTCTCGCCGCTGACGCCACACCCACTCCATTCATTTGGACCTCTCGCCGCTGACGCCATACCCACAGCATTGATTTTGACTAAACACAACAACTACATATCACATGTCACCACCACACTCGCCACAACGTGCGCGATGAATTTACGGATGGCGTAGGGTACTTCTCACTGCTCACTACACATTTACCTCCTCGGAACATAATTAATTCTACTCACCACATTACGACCACAGCGGACGGGGAAACACTTTAGCACCGTTTACCGTGAGCACAACCGAACGCCGACGGCCACAGCCGAAGCAACACGAATCGGCGGCCATTGAAATCTCTGCATCGCCACAACAACAACAACAGACGCGCGTCCTTCGCTTCAACCCCCGCTCTTGCTTACCTTTTTGTTTGGTCATGTCCCTATCCCACCACACTCACGCTAATATGTCCATCATCTCCGTGCCATGCAAATCCAAAACAATACATTATTAGTTATACCTGCGCCAGCCTCTAACAGTCACCCGAACCGACTCGGCAGTCAGTCGGTTCGGGTGACTGTTAGAGGCTGGCGCGGGCAGTTTCGCAAAAACAAGCGCCAGAAACAAGCAAGGAGGTTCATGAAAAAACAAAAGCCACAGGGAGCAAGACGGTGGATCTATATGGGGTCTGAAGGGGTCCGCGATGTTTCGCGCGGCTCCCAAGACTCCCAGGGGGTCCGCGAGGGGGTCCGCAGACCCCATGTAATTATTTTTTTTCCTTTTTTTTTTTTAATGACATACAGACAGAGGGACACGGAGGGACCAACAAACGCAAAGCCCCACACAGCGGATGGGGTCGAGCCCCCCGAGACTCTACTTAGACATAATTACAAAACTACTGTAATGATCAGGATTTAGGCCTTGTGATTTACATGGAGAGATGTGTTTTCATGTTGAAAGTTCCGTCCGTTGCACTGATTCAATCTAATTATTATTATCCTGGGTTGGGTGGATTTCTTTCAGGCAGAGACTGAAGACGATGTCACCCACTTGGGTGCTGTATGGCATACAATAGCATAGCCTTTAACATTGTTTGCTCTAAAACTGTTAGTACTCATAATGTTTAGGAAGACAAACAGCACAGCAGAGGATCTAATGTTACTTTAGTGTACATCGCTCTGTGATCAGTGAGGATAGAAGCATTCATGATATTTGTTTATACTTAACCCATTCAATCTGGGAACGCATCTCTGACATTTTAGATTTCTTTGGCTATTCAAAAATAGATATAAAATAGATATACAAGCTCATGTATATACATATAAATAGATATACAAGCTCATAGCGCGGCACAGAGTGCCGCGCTATGAGCTTGTCAATCTGCTATTTTTGAAAAGCCAAAGAAATCTAAAACTTAGATGCGTCCCCGGATTGAATGGGTTAAAATAATATTGATCTCTCTCAGTCCCATCATCTTGGAGCTGGTAAACTGTGAAAGTGGACCAGCAAGGGCCCTGTTTTATACTCTCAGAGTTAAATTCTCACTTGGCATTTTGCACTGTAGCAATTCAGCATCACAGCAATAAAAAAAATGCATTGATACTACCTTAAAGCTTATCAGAGGCTACATAGCACAGCCATGGAACATCAATCACATGCAGCTTGTATGAAGCACTTGATTTAAATAAAGTGATACAGACAAGAACGTATTTTATTTGGTGCTAGTTAAAGGCATTGTAGGGAACATTAAGCCTACATTTAAAAAATATTTATATATATTTTTTTTGCATTTTTTCCCCTCTATCAGCCACTATATAATGATGCTGGGGTGTTTTCCTGCACTGAAACACAGGCCTCTTTCTGAAAACCCTATTTTCCCTATTGTTGTTGTTGTTGTTATATTTGTCCGGTACGTAAGGAAGTCTATGGAAGTCTATGGAGGCATCACCCCCTGGTGGCCGGGAAACGAACTGCACAAACAATAACAATGAGGGAAAATAGGGTTTTCAGAAAGAGTACTGTGTTTCAAAACACCCCAGCATCATTATATAGTGGCTGATAGAGGGGAAAAATGCAAAAAATATATATATAAATATTTTTTTAAATTTAGGCTTAATGTTCCCTACAATGCCTTTAATACAAAATAATGCTAATGCTGCTGTCAAATGCTAAGACTATACTGCTTGTCAAGGAAATTAATCAAATGCAGATGCTTGGAACGCAATACAATGCCGGTAGATAGATAGCTAGCTAGCTAGCTAGATAAATAAATAAATACCTTAATTAATTAATACATTGATTAATACATTGATTAATACATTAATGAAATAAATATATGAATGAATGAATGAATGAATGAATGAATGAATGTGTAGTGTTCCACCACTGATCACAGTACAGTATTTGTCAAACCCAGATCCAGGGACTGATGCTGGCCTCTGGGGTAGGGTAAGCCCTATAGGCAGCTCAACTGGCTAGGGACTGATTTTGAAGCCAGATCTAGCTTCTGTAAACAGATATTTATTTAACTCTAAGTAAACCCCAATAGCTGGCAATACAACAGTTTGGCATACTTTCAGACCATGGAGAATTTCTACAGTGGGTTACACCTTAATGATCAATAACCATGATTATACAATCACCATTTGTGTGAAGAATTATATTTATAATAGAAAGCGCATTGTTTCCATCTGGAGAGAGGAAATTGTCTGACAGTTGTTATTATTGACTACTGCGTCATCAATAGACAGTTTAGGAATGATTTTGAATAATTGCCTTTCAACTCACCATATTGATGATAGTATTTCTGGAGATGTGGCTGCTGAAAAGGGTTTATAGTAATGAATCCTGCTTTAATGGCTGCCGGAATGGCTCTAGCAGCTGTCTAAATGTCACAGGCCACAGTCCAGATCTGTCTCATTCACACAAGCCTGGAGGGAGCACATCAAAAGGTTGCAAATGCCAGTTATCTCTGCTAAAAAACTCGGAATGTCAGATTCCTGTTTGTCTTCATACATCCGGATGGTGCAGACAATCTCATACATTGTAAAGATGGATTGGCCAAGAGATTACCTCACCCCAGCCACGGACAGTCGAGAGCCTCAATCATCTTTAAAACCACTTACACTGCACTCGCATAGCGGGGAACCAAATCACTGCACTTCTGTCTGATGACAGCTGATTTGCACAAACTGATCGCTGCCTATTGGTCAGAAGTAATGTTTGGATGAAGCAACAACCTTTGGGGGGAGTAAGGATTACATTTTCACTTCCAGGAGCTGCCCCACACCTCCACAGACTAAAAGCTCTTTGAGCTTTGTCCCACGGGTGTTTTTCAACAAAAATGTTGTATTTTCGACAGATTCGCTGAACAAGAACGACATGTAACCACTTTGAACCCGGTGTCCCTATTCTTGGCATGCCATTATAGCTGAAGATTTTGTCATTCAAGTAGTAAAGTACGGTACTATAAATTAGCTTTTGAGCTGCTGGAAAGGCACACAAAAAGGAGTGCCAAATTCACCTCCAGCAACCAGGGGACAACCACTCCACATATTTAGACTTGACACTAGACCATTGGAGTGAAAACTATATGCTTTATAGTCTGGAAATAGGCTAAATCAAATTAAAATTACCAACTTAAATGTATTTCACACACAACTCTGAAATCTGTTTATTTGTAGCATACTGTATGCAGTATATGTGTATGAAACTGTATGCTGTATGTTACATTAAACAATGCCATGGAGACTGACTCAAGATAAAGATACAAATCATATTAAGAGGGTTATAATTAAATTAAGCTTGAGTGGATATCACTCACAGCATACCTGAAGATTGCAGACAGCTTTCTATCTAGTGATATTGGGCCAGGTCAGGGAGTGTTTATTATTCTATTACAATTATTCTGTGGATTTTGTCCTTTTGTACTTTCTGATGCAACATGGCTGCAGATTTTAATACAGTTAATATATTCTCTTTCATGATTTTGTGTGAAAGAGTGCCTTGATCACATAGTTGTTAATGGGGAGATGCTCCTTATTTGTGTCCTACAATGCTGGTGCAGGAACAAGGCTGTGCTATTTATCTTTTTCCCCCCTTTGTGTTTGTGGGTAAGCAATTAAAATAACTGGGTCACTGATTATTGAGCTTGCACTTCAACGCAGCAGCACAAGACCATATTGAATGTTTTCTCTGATGTCCCAGCCCAGTGCTTAGCAGGCTTCAGGTTGCCTGATCTGAGGAAAGAGAGAAGGAACCCTTTAATGAGGTGAGGATAGAAAGCTATCTGCTGTATACTGTTGTCCTGATCCTCACAAATGATGGTGGTAGAATCATATAGTTTGTAGATCAGAAGCCCCTCGTCCTATAAAGAACAGCAGCACAGAGACTGTATAGGAAGAAGGAACTTGTTTACAGTGCAGTGCACTAAACTCTGTGAATTGTGTCAAGCCGAAGTACAGGTATTTTAATTGGCATACATGTCTGTCAGTGAAGTTGTTACAAGAGAGATGTTTCATCAAAGAGGGGCAAAGGGAAAAAAGGGGGGGGGGTATTCAGAATACTCACTACGCAATAATTAATCAGTGTTTACTCATGCCATTTCACCCACAAGCACTCGCTCTTCACCAGCATGATGTAAATAACTCACAGGCCTCAACAGACTCGCGTTGCAGATGATTGACAGCCAGTGGGACCTGTAAAACATCCAGAGGCGAGCCCCCTTTCCAGCCCCATCAGTACACATGTTGTCAGTGTTATTGAGGGAGTGTCATACTCATTCTCCGTGCTGTCCAAATCAACAGTAAATATTGGTCCTATAGGGCTGCTGGGGAGCATCAAATAACCCCTCTTGTTAACCCCTTAACCACACTGTTTGAGGTGAAATAATTACAATGTTTGCTCCCACGGGAAAAACACAGACAGCCTCAGTTCACCACTCCACTCCCAGGCATGGTGCACATATGCCTTTGTTTGGAATATGTGGTAAAGATAGTGCTGATGATGAAAATTAATAATAATTAAGATGATAATTCTGATTAAGCTAATTATTATTTTGATCATTATCATGATTGTTTGTCATACATTGTTGATTATTGATTCTAATGGATGATAATGATTAATATTGTTGTTATAATGATGATGGTGATTATTATTATCATTATTATTATTATTATTACTAGTATAGTAGTAGTAGTAGTAGTAGTAGTAGTAGCAGTAGTAGCATTATTGGATAAGGCTTGTTTACAATTATTTGGTGCCATTTGATGCTATTGAATGATTGTTTCACACAGCATGACTTCTTGTTCATATCAACAATGGATGTGCAACGGGTAAAGTAAAACAATAAGAAGGTATTGTCGAGGGCATGCAAGCAGTGTTTCCAGCTGCACCCACCAACAAGGTTTAATAATTTATCATGTGGGTTATTGTTTTTCATCCAACAGTGATGTAAAGGAAACGCAGAGCTGGTAGAGGGATATTATCCAGATCTTGCAACACCATATACTGAAATCCCCACTCTAATAGCACCCCCAAGTATGGAGCAAGATGCCTGGAGTCCAGGCAGTTTCTTTGCTGTTATCCAAACAAACAAGAGCTTACATCTTTCCCCAGCTTCCTGTCTCACAGCCTTGTTTCCTAGGTAACCGTGTCAGATGAATCGAGAAGGGGGACTGACTCCCCTCCCGAGAGCCAATCCTCTCTCATCCAAAGTTTGTCTCACTTTAGGTCATGTGACACCTGTTCCCATGACAACCAGGTTGGAGGGCAGTCTGGATATCTGTTTGATCGAGGGAAAGCATCACACATGCCACGAGGAGAGAAATACAAAAACTGTATCTTCACCGATCACCGATCTTTTGGAATAACCGTCCAGTCAGTAGAGAACCACTGGCTTCAAGTGTTACTGTGAAGAAATTCAGTCATGACATGGCAATAAGTAAATACCATTAGAAAGAAATCAAGTTCTGATATATAATTTACTTTGTGTGAGCTTCTGGGAAAAGGCAGCGGTATCTCATTAAATAAAACGCTGAATCACCATGGTAACAAAGCAAGGGTGCCTTTTCGTTCCATGTAATATGTGAGGCAAATGAAGACACCAAGATGTCCTCACTTAAAGGCACATTTGGTGTGGTGCCTCCATGGACGGAGTCTAAGACTGAATGGATGCCCTTCCTTGTCAGCTTATGATGCAGTTAATCACAGACAGCCCAGTCACATCATAGGTTTCAGAGTGAGAGCAAGTGGCCTTTAAGGTTTTCGGTCTGTGATAAACATGTGGCATTTCCAAGCCTTTGAGCTATGGCAAACAAAGCGCCATCCCAAGCCTCTGGGCTGAGGTAAATGGCTGACTTTTCCAAGCCTTTTAGTCTGCAAAAAGCTGTTGGAAAGCTTCCATCAGATAAGAGATTCCCATGGGCATCCTCTCCATAAAATGTGTCTCTGGCAACAAGCGCACTGTAGATACCCGTCCTAATGTAGAATAGTCAGTCATTTATCCCTTCTAATAGTCTCCAATCTCTGTTATTAATAGTAGTAGAATAATAGCTTTGTAACCCAATGCCTCCTTAAACTTGATGTATACTAGTACTGTATAAGCTCTGCAGGTTTGCACCACACGCTGAGAAAACAGCTCACATTAAGCTTGTGCACTGCAACATCTTGAGTGTCAATTTAACTCTGACATTGAAGACAATGAACCATAAGGGTAAATTGACACTCAGGATTTTGCAGTGTAGGAAACAAAAGGAGAAACTGAGTCTGGCACAACAAGGTTGTTTCCATGCAGTATTTTGCATGTATACTGCATACCAATGATCTTAGTGGCAATGTCTAGTTGTCTACAAACAGATCAGTTAGGTCAAGGACATACTGTACTCAGGAAATATGTATTAAAAACATAATAATATTATCGTACTTGAGCAATTTAACTTGAGGTAAAACAAGGCAAAAGAGCAAGACATGTATGCAAGGGTATTTGCAGTGTGATGTGAGGGATGAACACAGCCCTACAAAGGTTGCAAAGAAATATGATTTTAATTTGCATCTCGCCAAGTTCAAAATAGAACAGAATAATAGAATACAGTATAATGAAACTATTGGCTACATACATCATTTACCTTTGGTGTAACTATGGTAGATTTAAAACAAACAAGGTGCAATTAATAAATAAATACGTTTCCAGTATACGTTTATGATAGATATATTGTCTAAGACTAAAACATGCAATAATAATTTTGGTATCCAATGCATGCCTAATGAAAGCCTTTGTTTGCAATTCAAATAAAGTATAAGTGTCAAAGATGTGAGAGAGTAGGACCCAAATGCAGATAAAGCAGAGCAGTTCAAACTGAAAGGGGTTACAAGCAAACAAGTCCATGGCAGCAGGAAAAAACAAGAATCCACAGACAGGCAGAAGGTCAAAAACACACAACCACTCTATTTCTGGAGATAGAACTCTACTCAGGACCACAAAAACAAAATCTGAGTTGAAACTCAGACCAACACCAAAAAGCTACAAAATGAGTCAAGACAATTTGTGGGTAGATGCGACCAGTTTTATAGGTATAGCAAGCTGATTAGTGAAGTGGCCAAATGTGAGCAATGGGCACGGAACTATGACCGGATGAGGGAGTGGAGCATCTAACAGACAGAACAGACTTAATGTTAAAAATGCTTGTTTCAAAGCATTTATTCACAACAGTCACAACATAACAACTTAAGATAAGTAATGAATCATGTACAGACCACCGTACAGTGAGAACTTAGCACAAATTAAATAGAAATGTATATTTTTGGTGCATTATTGATCTTCCCACCTCAGCTGCACCACCCTCTGAGTGGGCACAACCATTAAACTTGCTCACAGGGACAAATGGCACAGGGGTTTTGTGCTTAGTCATGGATGAAAGAGGTGGAAATTAAGATGACACAGATATTAATTTTATCCACAACCTGGTGGCATTTATTTGGTGATCAGTGATAAAATGTAATCAGCACGGAACATCGTTGTGTACTGAAGATGGTCTGTATACTTAGATAGAAGAGTTTCTCCTGCAGGCATTGGCAACCGGTCCGTAAAAGGCCTCTATCTCTTTGCATTGCACCGACCTCACTTGAGCCTAAAAGGTGGCTAAAGGACACAACACTAGCGGTGACCTTTTCACGTCACTGTGTGCCGTGCCTCTCTCCCTACAGATGAAGGGCCATGTCTGAAACACCAGGCTTTTACCATAGGCAGTTGAGAAACACAAAAGGCAAAATGGCTCAATGTTTAAGATGTATCCTTTGCAAATATTTTATATTACCAATGCCTTGAAGACAGTGTGATCAAAATTGGTTTCTAGGGTGATATCAATATCTGTAATGTGAGGCTCAGAGTAAAATGGGCAGGATACGTCAGACTAAATTTGGTGGGAACCAATCAGAGCACTACACCTTTTTTCACATCCATTTGGCCAGACGTGATGGAGACAGCTTGATGCCATTACAACAGAGTGCTTTTTTGTTGTTGGCAAATAATAACATGAATTTAATTACACAGTGGAATCTCTTGTTGAAACCTTGTAGTTTAGTTTTCAATCAATAAAGGAATTGAAAACATTTTCTTTTTCTCTTTTTTCAGGTTGAAATGTATTGACTGTGCTCATTACCGTGATTGAGACTTTAGTTAAACATGCACAGTAGGAACCTCATTGCAAAACTGTTTGCATTATTAGGCACCTCTCAGGCAGTAACTGAGAAATGGAAATCTTTACACTGTTGATTTACATACCTGTATTGTATTTGGCAAGTCCGTCAGTAGGAAATTATGTTATTATTGCAGGCAATGGCCTGGTCCTCTGCTAAAAATCATTGACTCAGGGTGGGGGGGGCGGGGGGGGGGGGGGGTTGAATAAAAATGCAATGCCTCTTCAGGGAGGGCTGCCTTGGTGTTTTCCGCCTCAATATGTTTTATTGAAACATTCTGGGGATCACCATAAGCAACATCAAGTGGGGCAAGAACATCCCCTCCATCGGCAAGAAGGCCCAGCAGAGAATCCTCTTCCTACGCCAGCTGAGGAAGCGTATTATCTTGCTGGACCATTCTGGTGAACATCTACAGTACTGTCTTCAGTCACCACCAGTTCTGACCTCCTCTATTACTAGGCTCATCCTAGGTGTGTCCTACATACAGTACGGACCATAAAGTGGTTCTGAGATAAATAGGGAACACACCACATATAAAATCTAAGGACCTAATCCTATTTTTCTTAAATCCAGTGAATGCCTGTTCTCCATCTGTACAATGTAACAACTAAATGGACCCTTACGGGTCCAGCAATGACCTGACGCTTATGGGTCCATTCGGTTACATTTGTACACTCTCTGAGTTACAAATGGATACATCTACACTGAGTATTTTACTGTGTACTGTACATCCTCGTCAGCATATTTAAACTTAAGGGTATGCATGTCCAGAAGAGAGCTCCTCTTTGTTAAGACTGACTTGTGTAATGAGAGAGACATGAATAATACAGCAGCCATCTAAAAACCCAGTCATTATTAATCCCTGATGTCCATTAGGAGCTGTTCTTAATTTCAGCACTGGCTAATAGTGCTATTGTTGAATTCAATATCATGCAATGCCCACAGCAAGCAGACATAGTCCTGACCTGATTTCTTCTCTCACAGTGATAATCCTTTATTTCCTCCGGTCGTCTACTTCTTGTGCTTGCTTGATTGATTGGTGCAGAAATCTTTATCCTTCATGTTCACACCCACTGATGCGATCTGCTATCTGCCCGGATAGCTTGGTAAAGGCTACATATTCTGTCATTTTGGAGATCAAGTTTTTCTCATTATATTCTCATTTCCCCCTCAATAAAATCACAGGAATCCATAAATTCAGTGGAGAGCCCCTACTTACTCACTCCCGTCACGATCCACGCATACAATTCTTTCCAAACAAAAGGGATATAATCATTATGCATCAGCTGTGTTATTTAATTGGGAGCTGGTAGAATTAAACAGACTAAGAGAGACTGCGGCTTGTTTGGGACATCACATCATTAATTGCAACCTTGAGAAAAAAAAAGGTCCAGTGTGTGTGTATGGTGGGCGGGGGGCAGGAGGAGCGTGTGTTAACATGACTGGAACCCACGTGCCGGCAAAATATCCCCTGATGATGAATGTAATGTCTGTCCCCTCCGATTGATACGCCACACTGCCGCGTTCTGGCCCGCTGCCATGGATACGAGGTATCTCACCTAACCAGGGATCAATATGATTCTGTGTCCTGCCCCTAGCCAGTCATTAATCTTAACATCAAACCTGTCACTGGTTATACAGTTACAGAGTGACAGTACGCAAAGAGGCAGGAGCTAATTCACAGAGACACAGCGATACAAAGGAGATCAGAATAGAGATGTAATTCCTTGCTGCTGCTCATAGAATGCTCATCTCATTCACATATAAAGTTATATTTGCCTTTCAATCAATCAATCAATCAATCAATGTGTATTTATATAGCACGTTTCATACATCAAGTGCAGTTCAATGTGCTTCACAGAATAGGTTTAAAAATAAAGATTACAAACCCGGATGATAACAACAAAATAGAAAAAAAAACATTTAGAATAAGACTAGGAAAACCAAGAAAATAAACAACAACAACAAAAACAAAGCCAAAAAAGAGTAATGTAGACACCTAAGTAAAAGCAATACTAGCTAGAAAAAGTGCTCCTCGGAGCACAGGTCTCCGCCAGGTCAGGTAGGTTAGTGTGGGCCAGCAATGTTCGGAATTCGCCAGTCAGGCTGGAATGTGAATAATCAGGCGGATGGGACGGATCCGTCTTGATCACCTAACTAAAGAGATCATGTGTACTGATTTGTGTGATGTTTGGACAAGATTTGTAGGAGTAATTTAAAAAAAAAAGTTTTGCAAAAATCTTCCTCCTGGTGGCGCTATAATAGGGCAATGTTAAAAGGGTGGCATATGTGGTCTCAACGTAGTGCAAATGTGCATGCAAAGTTTCACCGCAATCGAACGCTGCGTTCATGATTTGCAACATATTGTTGCAAACTTTAGATGTCAATCGTAGCCAATCAGGATGGAATATGAGAAATATAACAGATCCGTCATGATCACATGACTATAGAGATCATGTCTACCGATATGCGTGAAATTTGGATACAATCTGAAGGAGTAATAGGCATAGCAAAAAAAATGTTTTATATAAGTCGGCCTCCTGGTGGTGCTATAAAAGGCAGATGTGAAAAATGCAGGGCAAAGGTTTTTCCTTGGCCTCTAAGGAGTGCACATACAACATTTTACACAGATCGGTGCAGTTTTAGGTAAAACCACGAATCGGCCTGTTATAGCGCCACCATGAGGCTGATTTGAAAAATTTCAAGTGGCATTTCTTCCTCTGCCCAGTGAGAATGTGCGTGCAAAACTTCACAGAAATTGCATGCTGTGTTCACGATTTGAGGCATTTTGTTCAAAACGGACCAATCCTGCAAACTTTGGAAGCCATTTTTAGCCAATCAGGATGGAATATGAAAAATCTGAAAAACCTGTTTCGTTTAATGACTATAGAGATACTGTGTACCGATTCGCGTGACATTTGGACAAAATATATAGGCGTACTGTCAAAAAAATGGTTTTGCAAAAAGCGGCCTCCTGGTGGCGCTATAACAGGCCCATGTGAAACATTTGGGGTGGAGGTTCTGAATTGGCATCCAGGGAGTGTGTGTGCACAGTTGTCTCCAAGATTTCTTTTAAAACTGATTCGGTGACCCGCAGGGCCTCCGGCAGGCTGTTCCGGAGGCTAGGACCATAGTAGCAAAAAGCTACTTTGGTAGACATTAAAGAGTAAAATGTGATAATAATATATTAATCCGAGTGGAATTAACACAGGTTTTGCTGTAGAAGATGTATTATTTTGTAGACACACATCTCCATAGACGTTTATGATGAGTTGATCTCGCATTTGTAGCGCTGGTGACAGCAGACCCCCAGCACACTCATGTCTCCTTTAGTCACCTCTTTATTCCCACTTATAATATTGACAGCTGAAAACCTACGGCTCCTCAGGGCTGTCACGATTACAAAAATCAACGATTAATTAATTTGACGATTAATTGTCATACAGTACAAATAATAGCGATTAACGATTTAATTGTGTTTTTGGTATGGATTGGAACATATAAATGTTTTGTTGTATTTCTGTTTGCCTTTTAGGCTTTGTAATAAAAAAATCCACAGGGCAGATATGACAAATAACTTAAATAGGCCTATACAAAGAAATTACTGACATATTTAGTGATTTTATACTTTACATGTATTTTTAAAAATAGCGGAAATAGACGATCTACAAGCCTTTATGATGATTATGACGATTATGTAAACATAATTACGATTATCTTAAATAATTGCGGTCAGACGATTATGTTATAATCGTCTGACCGCAATTATTTAAGTCAGGGCACCTTCGGTTGTTCACCAATCACCATCCATAAACGTTCGAGGCGGTATGTGCAATAATATTATGCCACAGGCAGCTAAATAAAACTTTATTCATAACAAATTACGCCAGCTCATCTGCACATTGGCGGCATAATCACAAAGGCTGTCAAGTGTCTTGATCTACCACCAGTATACAGGCAGGGGATGTACGAACCTTACCATCAGTGTATTTGATATTTTATTGTTTTAAGCTCAGTGTAAATTAACAAGGCATTCAAACTCATCGTGCCAATTTTAAGTATAACTGGGCAAGTCAAATGCGACATAGTTGGCCACGTCACACATATATGGAGATACTTGATGTCATCAATATGATGTCATATTACTGACATTATAGACTGGCATCCAACATTTCCAACAGTCATCATTCCAAAGGTCATCATCATCATCAAATTTTTTTTTTGAGTATTTTCCTAATTGTTTCCAATATAGATGGCTCCTTTCTACCATAATAAACTAATGGTAAAACAAATGTTTTTTAAATGTGCCTTATGTGTGGCGGCTCAGGAGGTACAGCAGAGTGGCCGTTGAGCAAGACACTAAACCACAACCGCTCCTGTTGAGCGAGTTGCCTCCAGTGTTGGTGTGTGAATGGGTGAATGTAAGGCACATCACTTTAGATAAAGCTGTTATAGAAATGCAGATTATTTAGACAAAAATGTAACCTTGTCATATTCATGTGCCGCTATTCCAATGCTAACAACATGATCAATGACCATTGTGTCACAAGCGGAGAGTACAGTTCCTGCACATCTATTCAAACACTACGCTACAGTACAAGATAATTGGCCACTTGCAACCCAGTTGTGTAACGTGCTGATGAGCAGCCTACAGTAAATTAAAATGTTTTTTTCTCATAATCATAATGTTAGATCTTTCAGGGAGGCAAACTTTTCTAAGCGCTGATGTCATATTGTACGGACTGTCGTCACCATTTGGTCAGCGCGTAGTCTTCTTGTCATTGTCTAAGGATTTTTCAATGAATTGTGCCTTTATGGTGAATGGTCCTGAAAGTAAAAGTTTGGCACACACATTTGAGTTGGAAATAGCAATGTGTGTGTGTGTGTGTGTGTGTGTGTGTGTGTGTGTGTGTGTGTGTGTGTGTGTGTGTGTGATATCATCAGCTAGAGCAGACCATCTCTCAGCTAGGCTACACTTTTTTTTGTTTTTTATCACAAGTTGGTTGTGAGGGCCCTTCAAATGGCCGGCCTCTCCAAAAGGAGGTGGAGGGCTTAACAATTAGCAAGGTACTGCTCAATATCAGCTATTATAG
Source organism: Gymnoscopelus microlampas (assembly GCF_963454915.1). Lineage (NCBI taxonomy): Eukaryota > Metazoa > Chordata > Actinopteri > Myctophiformes > Myctophidae > Gymnoscopelus > Gymnoscopelus microlampas. Next base: position 33,390,831 of record NC_139949.1, read on the forward strand.
GAAGGAGCTCAATTTGGAGGAGGCGTTGTTTCCTTTACCCATGATTGTTGTCTGCTGTGTTTGATAAGTATGCCAACAGACATGTTCTGCCTTATATGCACTTTGTAACTGGCTATTTTTGCCATTAACTGACTGCACTGGCAGTGTTTATGTCCTTTGTACAAGTACTTCTGTTTATGTGGACATAAATAAATATTTCAAATGTGTGCGTGTGCGTGTGCGTGTTTGTGTGTCGTGTGTATGCTGTGTGCACACACACACACGCACACACACACACACACACACACACACACACACACACACACACACACACACACACACACACACACACACACACACACACACACACACACACACACACACACACACACACACACACACACACACACACACACACACACGCCACTTTAACCATGCAAAAGAAACTGTGATTTACTCCTGCAATTTGATGTGTTTTTCATATGTTCTGTTTTTCATTCTTTATCTCTGTCAGTTTAATAATGCTGTGATTTTGCTTTTTTATACGCTGGATATTTTCCACCTGCACAAGAAGCATTTCTGCCTTCCGTCGTGCCATCTATCCATTGTTCAGTTTTAATCATGCACCTTATTTATGCTAGACTTTGTATTTTTGATTTGACTGTGCCTTCCTGTTATTATTTTCTATTTTGTTTGTATTCCGTGTTCCTTTCTTTTCTATTCCCTATTTCCCGATGTTCTTTGATGGTTTGCAGTATTGTTAGGCATTATGTGTATGAAGATTTTCAGTCATCCAGGTCTTCCAGCTACTTTATTTCTTATAATGATATTGTTAGATGTGTGATGTAGTCTGCATATTCACTTCACAGTGAAACAATGTTGTAGGCCCCTATATCATTTTTATGCTGGATGATACAGTATCATTTTAAACAAGTCATTGTAGCGATGTTTTTCTTCTTGCATTTGGTTTGTTGTTTCATAATCACTGTATTGGAAAATACAGAGAGCTACAGTATCAGTGTGTGTGCAGTGGGTGAGTTTCGAATGTGGTGTTATGATCAATGGCTGTTTGCTTTTGTCATAACTGATATGCATGTCTTTATTTTCTTTTATGTTCTACAGAGCTCACTGAGTCCTAGCCCCATCCGTGACCTCATTCTCCGCTGTAGCTCACACCATCCAGCAAAGGTGGTGGTGGGGGTGGGGGATATAAATATATATTTCTTCCCCTGAACATCATATCAAAAAGAAAAAAAGCTATGTTTGTGGGATCCTACTGATGTCAGAGTGGAAAATTAAAAGACGGATTGAAACAACCTTTAAATCGGTTATTTATATAGCCTGCGCCTATTTTCCAAGACACTCTTCTTCACCGTATTTGTACCAAAAAACGAGGAGTTGCAGCCCCTTAGGCAGCAGTCATAAATTTCAGTGATCAAAAGAACTCACTGAAAATGGTCAGTGTGTGTTTTGACAATATTTCTTCACATGCATATGATCCTGACCTACTTTTTGCTTCCATATTATTAGAGTTTGTGCTAAAACAAATCTATTAAACACCTTAGAATCACTGTGTGTTAATTCAAACACATGTAAGAGCATTTCACAGTCACTAAAATTCCTCAGTTTACTTCTGGACCCCAGGGTAGTAGCTGGCCTTTTTCAAGATTCATTCAAGCTACTCGCTTCAAGCCTTCTGGGGTTGTGGGAGCAAGCTGCGTGGGCACAGTTTTCACCACAAAAAAACAAACACCTTTACCACTGTAAATTCTTGCTAATTAAAACTATGTCTGATGAGAGCTATGCCTGTCAGGTCCCTCCACACATTCAATAACTCATCACTACTCAAGGCTAGCTTTAAGCAGCTGGACAAAGAATGATGCCTGTAACTTTGTCTATATGTGACTCACATCCTCTCCTCACACTGAGTCATGTGCACGAGCTGCTGTGGCACCACAAACTGGTTCTTCTCTGTTAGTGGCTATAGGTGGGCACTGCTATTCACTGATAATGTGATTTAACCCATTAAAACCGAGAAAGCATCATGTGTCATTTTAGCTATACAGTATATATCACACGCACATTGTTTCACACGCACTAGTGCTGTGAATCTTCTGCTACAGTATCTCACGATTCGATTCGGATTCTTGGGGGTCACAATTCCGATTTATTCTGATTTTTTTCAAAATTCCGATTCAAAATTGTTTTTTTCCCCGATTCAGCCAGAACTTGCCACTTCTCAAAAATGTCATACAAAAATACAAAAAAAGAAACAGAAAAGGGACGTTGCTTTTTTTTAGAATCGATTCTGAATTGTCCAACATGAGAATCGCGATTCGTATTCGAATCGATTTTTTCCCACACCCCAAACACATACACATGCACACACATACGCAAGCACACACAGTCTATTTGCTATGGGTGAGGGGAGTGGAGTGAGATAAGAAAGACAAGAAAGGGCCATAAATTTGGGCCGAATGTCAGCAGCCCATATAACCCCTGGGAAAGATATGGCAGCTGACCAAACGGCACAAGCTAAAGTTGTATCTTCCCTGGTGGTAATATGGCAACTGACCAATCAGTGTTTCTCAAAGTGGGGTCAGGAGACACCCAGGGGTCTTTGAGGGGGTTCCAGGGGGTCCCCTGCAAAATGATTGATAGTTAGGAACCAAATGGACCCTTATGGGGCTGTTACTATGACAGTGTACAAATGGAACAAAATGGACACATTACAGGTCCATTTGTTTACATTCGTACACTCTCAGAGTTATGGGGGTCCATGGCTGTATTTATATCAAACTGGGGGTCCTTGAAATAAAAAAGTTTGAGAACGACTGCAATCAGGGCAACTAAATCAGTGGCTCTCAAAGTGGGGTCCGTGGGGGCATTCCAGGGTCTCCCCAGCAAAACATGTTAATACAGCATTACAATCATTTCAACCACTTTATCCATATACATTGGCCATTCAAAAATAGCAGATATGAGCTTATCTGCTATTTTAGATTTTTTTTTGAAAAATCTCTGAAATGTTTGGAAAAGTCAGAATAATTTTTTTTAACACAAATCTTCACTTCTGGGGGTCCCTGACACAAAATATTTTCAGATGGGGGTCCGCCGCCAAATACATATCCATTTGGGGGTCCTTCATATGAAAACATTTCAGAACCTCTGAACTAAATATGACCCACTTTGGGCTTTGGTGTTTTATTTGGCCTGTTTTCTTCTGTGTCTCTCCTCCAGGTCTGGCACTCACCCACTCAGTACGGCTGCAGTGAGTGGCTAAACACACCGGTAACTACAACACATTCTCATCCCAACTCATCAAATGCGTATGCTTGGTCCAGTGCCCCAGGCGTCACTTTACGACGCCCTCAAGCATCTGTATGTAGACTCCAGCAGTCATTGATGCTCTCGCAATGTATCTTATGCATTTGTAATATTCTAAACCCTTTTCCTTTTGGCATGTTGCCATTGTGACCGCTTGCTGAGGACAGGCTACTGTAAATACAGGTATTGTCTGGGAACAGAGCCACATATTTTGTATCTTATCTCAGGAATCAGAATTTCATGCTTTTTTATTTTCTCTGTCTGAACTTTTAGCTCTGCAGTGCTATGTGATGCTAAATACTGCATTAAAGATCCATGAAAAGAACCAGTGTCATATGTGGTCAATGGATGGGTGGCATAACACGGTTGGTTTGAATAAACGTCCATATTGTGAAAGGTTTCCAGTTGATTACAGTGCATGAAAGAAGTATAATGCTTCTCATATGGTCATGATTGATCAAATAAATAAATAAATACAATTTGCAAAGCTATTCTGAGTTAGAAAATTATTGTTGAAAATGTTGTTTTAGACCTTGGAAACTGCCTGAAGAATTAAACTGATTATTTTACACAACACAACCTGTTGAAGTACTGGTAAGAGGACTCAATTGCACAACTCAGAGGCAGAAATCTTTTTCGAAAACAGTCTGTACTTGCAAAGGTTCGGTACATAGTCACAAGATAAGCAAACAATTCTGAAAGGGAGAATATAAAGGTTTGGTACACACAGAGTCAGACAAAAGATAGGCAAACAAATCCGGCAAGGAGACGACAAAGGCGAGGTCCAGATAAAGGAAGCAGAGAAACTCAAGAAAACTAAACACGAGGAAAAAGGCTGGAAACAACTAGGCACTGCAAACAAAGACAAACTATCACTGAGAGAGGGGAACATACAGACCAAATACACTAGGGATAATCAGGGACAGGTGAAACCAAACAGGATGGGATAGACACGGTGGGAAACACACAAGCGCTGGATGTGAAGAGTCTGAATTGAGATAAGGAGGTGAGTATTTCAACACAGAAAGTGCATCGGCGCTTGGTGTCATCAGGGGCGGCCTTAATGATATGGGGGCCCGTTTCAAGAGCTCATGGGGGCCGCATATGCACCCCCCCCCCCCCCCCCCCCCCCCCGAAAAAATAAATAAATAAAAATGATTTGTGGACAGAAGTTGGTTTGCTTCCACAATCCATAATGATGCATTTTCGAACTAAATTAATTAGGCTATCTGCACTTCCACCATGGACAGACAGCTAAAACAACTCACTCACATGATTCACTTGAGCTGAGCCCTGATTCAATCAGATCTACATCCTCTTCTTGCATGAAATTCTTGGACGTTGGCCAGCCAGAGGCGGGCCCCGGACGGGGATGCGAGTCAAAACATTTTTTTTGTGGAGGCCCCCTGAGGTTTGGGGGCCCGTTTCAATTGAAACGGGTGAAACATAGGAAAGGCCGCCACTGGGTGTCATATCATGTACGTTATAAAAGCCAACCCATGTAATCTTTGTACTTAAAAGAAAATGAGATGCCTGTACACACGCAGGTGCTGGTCATCTTGATATAAGAAAAATTATGTTAAATGTCACAATTTACAAATGCATTTTAAAATGTATTCATTTATCTCTTACCCAGAGCAACTTACAAGTGCAAGAGAGTAAATGTCAGTGGTGGAAAAGGTACTACAATGTTTTACTGAAGTAAAAGTATCAATACTGCAATGTAGAAACACTCTGTTACAAGTAAAAGTCTGATAATTTAAATATTCTTGAGTAAAAATACAAAAGTATTGGCATCAACATTACACTTAAAGTACCAAAAGCAAAAGTACTCATCATAATGCAGAAGGTCCCATTTCACAAGTTTTCAAAGCAGATCTACAAGCTCACAGCGCGTTGCAAAGCGATGCATTGTGAGCTTGCAGTTTGGCTATTTTCAAATGGCCGAAATGTATAGGGTTGAAGGCGTTAATGCATGTTTTGTCATAATAATCAAAATCTACAAAGTAACTCAAGTTTTCTAATAATTGTAGTGGAGTAAAAAGTACAAAATTTGTCTCTGAGATGTAGTAGAGTAGAAGTAAAAGTATTGAAAATTGGAAAAACTATAGTACTTGAGTAAATGTAATTAGTTACCTTCCACCACTGGTAAAAAAACAACAACAACACATAAATAGAGTGCAAAGAAAAACAATTTAGTGCTACCATGAAATACTGCCCCAGTGCCGCACTGGTAGTTTTATACACCTGGGTGTTGACCTTTAAGTTTGTTATTGTTGTGACAACGTGAGGATTTAGTCTATTGTCACTTCCTGGATGTCTTTTTTCACAGACCGTAATAAGACCGGGAAAGCCTATAAGTTGTTATACCTTTAAAACCGGGAAAGCATTTAAGTCATTTTATTTGTTGCTATGTATATTCCTGTTGTAGGAACAGGAATTCTTAAAAAGGTCTAAATATATAGGTTAAGATGAAACTTAACGCTTTTGTTTTAAAACTAATAAAGTTTAAACTCTATTTAGTGGTTAATTTATTTTATTTGGACCCTACCTTTACAATCAGCACTGATCATTGTTTTATTCAACAACATAATGTGCTATAATGCAGATTAAATGATTGTACAGTATGATATGCGACACAAAAAGGCTGTGTATGTTATTGTGTACTGTTTGGTATATAATTATTCATTTACCAGACTGGTGAGCTTAAAAGTAACATTTGCACCCAGCACACTGATCTCATCACCCTTTTCTCCTTAAAAACTCGCACACGCACGCACACACACACACACACACACACACACACACACACACACACACACACACACACACACACACACACACACACACACACACACACACACACACACACACACACACACACAGTCACACAGTCACACACACAACCTCTCACTCACCACGACAATCTCACGTTTATTTTCTGCATCAGGTCTATTTAAATGATTTAATCTTCCCAGTCATTTCATCCTACTATTCTCCACATGTTGACTCATCACTTTGTTTCTCTTATTCAATTAATCTCAGTCTCTGCTCATCATTGTGATCATCGTTTTTGTCCGTCTTTTTTGTCTTTTGATATGAAAGGCTTTCATAAATCCTTTGAGGTTTTTTCTTCACCTTAACAGCTTCTCGTTTTGTCTTTCTCTTACGGTGCTTATAATTTATGTGCAACTGAGCTAAACTAAACTAAATGCCCAGCAGCCTCTCTGCATATGAGCTGGAAGTAAATTGATTGTTTGGTTTATTTGAAGGATGCGGTACAGCAGACCACATAGTGAGGCAGCATGTACCTGTCAACAGGACTGGAAATGAGACACAGGGCCAAATATACAATACATTATACAGTGTCTGCACAACAAGAAGGTGAGGGTGGCATGCAACACATGCTGAGACATCTAGGGGAGTCGTGTCCTGCTGTGTTTCCAAAAAGCCCCTTATTTTCTTGACAATGGAAAGTAAGTAAGCCAGCGGGAAACTTTCCATATGCAGGTCATTCCTGTAATGGAAAATTTTGCCATGAGCAAATACACAGAATGGAAAATAGAGGCATGTTAGCAATTATTGTGTTTTCCCTCTAACGATTGCGGTATCGAGGGCTGTTTCTCTCCATCTCGTACATGGAGGTTCAACATTGAAAGGGTAAGGTGTAGGGAGGAACAGGGGTCCCCTAATGAGATATGCTTCCATACATACTACTACCTGTCCTGCAGTCCAGTAAAAAAATCAAAGGCATATATATGAGCCAACATCCACTGTAAGGCCACTGCCATTTCCATGGTCAAGACAAACCATGCCATAAATAAATGGTCCTGCTGAGCCTCTGGACAACAACAACAGAAGCCAGAGGGTCATAGCAATATGCCTGCCAATCACACAGCATGGTGTTCAGCCCAGATTGACTTTAATAAAGCCCAATGACTCATGCACCAAACGGGATAAGGCTCCAGTGGAGCATCTCCTATGGATTACTGGGCTTTGTTCCAGCAACAAATTCAGAGCAGGGACTTTGCAGGCTGAAACACTTTTAGCCTACCACTTTAGCTTCACCAAAGGAGCTCTTGATTACTAGCTACAGTATAAGAATAACACAGCAACAAAGATGTCCAAGTCATTTACGTACGTGAAGCATTTGTGTCAAGGCTCCCAACCTCATCACATGCCGGCGGTGGGTGGAGAGGAGGGCTGTGAAGTAATACTGTAGGTTACAGGGTGCAAGAGAGGGTGTATCAGTCAGTAGAGTTTTGTTGGTATACATTTGTTTTAAGACTCCAAATCATGTCATAATGGTGAGTGTTTCTTTATTATTAATTATGATTAATTATTATTGTTATTATTATTATTATTATTATTTTAATCTGTATACACTACGCATTGCTGTCATAAGATGCATTATTTGGAATACACAACTCTTTTTGTATCTATTTTCCTAACATTTTGTCTTACCATTTATCTTCTTTTTTGTTTCGAGTCTGACAGGACCCACATCTGGGTTGAACTTGGGTTAGATCAGAATTTTGCCAAAATGATTTGTGCTTAGTCAGGCTTGTTAAAAATGTCTCTCTTTGCTCTAGAATTCTTTAAGTTTCTCTTATTGCAGTAATGTTTTTCTGACTGACTTTACAAAGGTGAAAGTACAGTAAGCTTGGCATTTTATGGAAGCTATAGGTGAGAATACACTAGAAATCCGGGCTGCTATGTGGCCCGAACCTCTAGAGTTCGACACCTACAGTACGTGCCACTGCCTATGTGACAGATATGGCCATATATTATGGAGATCTGTGTGTCTGTCATTCCTTGTCCCTTTTATTCCTGTGTGCGTGTGTGTGTGTGTGTGTGTGTGTGTGTGTGTGTGTGTGTGTGTGTGTGTGTGTGTGTGTGTGTGTGTGTGTGTGTGTGTGTGTGTGTGTGTGTGTGTGTGTATATATATATATAGACATATAGCGGAAGGTCTTATGTTGTTTCTAAGCTTGTAGGTCGGCTATTTTCAAATAGCCAATGTATGTGTTTTGGGCTTGTTTTCATACACCTGGTTGCTTGTTTCTAGAAACACCTGGCAACCCGGCGTACTACGAGAATGATTGCAACGTGCAAATAGATTAACAGTAGCTCAGCTGACACTGTGTGTGTGTGTGTGTGTGTGTGCGAGTGTGCGTGTGCGTGTGTGTGCGTGTGTGTGTGTGTGTGTGTGAGAGAGACACATCGGGTTGTGATATAATGGATGGAGCATCTCCACCCTACGGCTGGAGTTTTCAGACAGGCAACGCAACCGGGGGTCAGCCTACAGTATAAGACCATACAAGCCAGTTAAAAAAATGAAGATGCACATGAGTGTAGAACTAACTAGAAAACACAAGGAAATAGCATGCATATTATACATACAGTACATTGACACATACATACACTGACACTGTAAATGACCTTGATTGAGGAAAATGTGCAACATCATAAAATTGGTCTACGCTGGATAATCCAAAATGTTAATAAATGTTTTGTCTATGAAGGGCTCAAACAGTAAATAAAAAACAGCAACAAATAGCTGTGGACAAATAGCATGAAAAACTAAATTAATTAAAAGCAAAATTTCCTAGCTTGAGAAAATGCAAAGATCATATAACATACATCTATACTGTAACAACTAAACAAAGAATATAAGTATAATAAGTAGCCTGATTGTTTGGAATTCGCCAATCAGGATGGAACATAAAAAATCGGACGGAACCGTCTTGATCACTTGACTATAAAGATAATGTGTACTGATTTGCATGATGTTTGGACAAAATTTGTATGAGTAATATAAAAAAGAAAAATCGGCCTCCTGGTGGCGCTATAATAGGGCAATATTAAAAGGGTGGCGTTTGTTCTTCAACGAAGTGCGAATATGTGTGCAAAGTTCCACCGCAATCGGACGCTGCGTTCATGATTTGCGGCATTTTGTTGAAAACGGGCCACTCCTGCAAACTTTAGATGTCAATGATAGCCAATCAGGATGGAATATGAAAAATCAAACACATCCATCTTGATCACATGACTATAGAGATCATGTGTACCGATTTGTGTGAAATTTGGATAAAATCTGAAGGCTTAATCTCAAAAAATGTGTTTTACATAAATCGGCCTCCTGGTGGCACTATAAAAGGCTAATGTGAAAAATGCAGGGCAGATGTTTTTCCTTGGTCCCTAGGGAGTAGGAGTATGCGTGCAAAGTTTCACGCAGATCAGTGCAGTTATAGTTAAAAACGCAAATTGGACTTTTATAGCTCCACCATGAGGCTGATTTGAACATGTTCAAGTGGCATTTCTTCCTCGGCCTAGTCTAGTGGTAATGTGCGTGTGAAATTTCACAGAAATCGCAAGCTGCATTCATGATTTGAGGCATTTAGTTCAAAACGGACCTGCAAACTTTGGAAGCCAACCTTAGCCAATCAGGAGGGAATATGGAAAATCAGATTTTATATACAGATACTGTGTACTGATTTGCGTGATGTTTGGATAAAATCTGTAAGAGTAATATAAAAAAATGGGTTTTGCACAAATTGGCCTCCTGGTGTTGGCCAGGGCCATGTAAAAAAATGGGGGCAGAGGTTCTGAATTGGCATCCAGGGAGTGGGTGTGCACAGTTTCGAAGCGACCGGGCCAACGGTGCCGGAGATTAGCTGTTCACAGACAGATGGACACACGGACGGACGGACGGACGGACACACGGAGGGACGGACAGGGGGTAAAACATACTCTCTCGCCATGCCTTTCGGCCTGGCGGAGACAATTAAGTGTCTGCATGGCCACCCCAAACTTTTCATCTTTATTACATTTATGTTCAGAAATCCTTGTTTTCAACTCACATTTAGTGTTGCCTACCCAAACCAACCCACAAGGGCACTTCAAGAAATAGAGCATATTTCGCAAGAGATCGATGTCCTAATGTTGAACTTTGTTTTTATTTTTTCCAGTATGGGGATATAAGAACACTGAGGAGGGCCTACGGGCCGAAACGTCAGTTGTGTTTGATCTGCTGCTGGGGTGTATGATTCATATAAACAGTGAGTGCTGGTGTTCCTTTCTAAGAGATATCTCTGCCAGAACCGTGCAACAGCCACACGCGAACTGCGAACAACTTGTCTGATGAGTGCTTGTTTCTCTCTTCTTCATGGGGATATAAGAAAACATCACCTCTAAGCATAGTGCTACACTGGGCACAGCTCAAACAGGGGAAATTATACCACCTAGGTCAGACAGAAAATGTTAGGAAGTAGCACGCAGTCTTGACCAAGGTCTTCCTTAACCACATGATACTGTACCTATTCTGGGGAAAACATTCGGTGAAATAGCAGATCTACAAGCTCACTACACATTGCTGTCATTGTGAGGTCATAGATTGGCTATTTTTGGCCATGATATTTAATGTAAAATGAAAACAGGAGGGAGCCTAGTATGGGGGCCTCCAGTCAACTAAGTACATATGTTTTAAATTCATGGCACATTTAATAGCAAAGATAGATTAGTCACTGGATAAAATATTCAGGTACTCCGATTTGATCTCCACATACAGTACGAGAAGGAGATTTCAGAAGTGAAACTTTGGAAACATCAGAGAGATCGTCTTGACTATAAAAAGAACTATGTCTACACCTGGCTGTCAGGCACACATTGCCATCCATACAGATGAGAGGCTTCAGCATCTTCACGGCATCATGATCTGTCCATGGAAGTTTCAAGATACAAGAGCCCATGCATGCAGATCACACTGTTTTTCGGACAGGCCATGCTGGGTTTAACCAGAGCCTACACAAGACACGTCCAGCTTGGAGAAGTTGTGAGAAACACTGACACTGAATGTCTTCAACCACTCCAATAGTCTTTTGACTCCTTTTGATCTGTCGCTGTCGGCAATGTAAAAGGGTTTATCTTTTGTTCTTTTTCGTCTTGTTTCAAACCAAAGTAGAACTAGTCACATTCTTTAGATCAATTAAACTAGGAGCATAGTTTAATGAAAGACTTTCCAGATACAAAGCAGGCCCCTTCCCTTCTAAAGTACCTTTATCCTATAGTCAGCAATCGCTCTGTAGTCAATTTCTTTAGGATAGTAGACCAAGAGATCTCATTCTTGTTCAAAACTGACACGTCTTCCCCTGAAGGGAGTATGTTTCATGTGTTGGACACATTTGAGTCATATGGTTGCTATGTAAATGCATATTACTAGTATTGTCTCTTGCATTTTCTCCCTATCTTACAGCAAAGTATGTTGCACATGTTAGAACACAGATATCCAATGCTGCAACATTTCCATTGTAAGATTGTTTTGGGGGCCATGTTGGGTCTCTGTAGTGTAGAGTATTGTCACTCTGGACCTGCTCTACTGTACATGTAGAGTGTATTGAGATAACTTGAGATTTGGCACTATATATAAATACAATTGAAAAAAAGAATAGCTTCTAACTATCTATCTAGCTCTAACTTATCATTAAAAGACCATAAATTAAGGTAAAGCAAAACAAAGCCTGAAAACTAGATTACCGGAAATCTCCCACTCAAAACTAGAATAACAAAACTGAACATACCAAAGCATGTTAAGGAAACAACAAGTGTGGAGAAAGAAATAGGAGAAATAATTCCCCCAAAACTGTTATGCAGCCAGGAAGGTAAATGTCTGCCAGTGCATCAACTGTGTCTCCTAGTGTGAACATTAATTGGCTGATGCAGGTGTTACACTCCTAAAGCAGAGGGGAGAGAAAGAAAGGACAAACCACACCCGCAAAGGATGTGTGATAGTCCCAATGTCTCCCCTAAAGCCTAAGGGCCCAGTCACAAATGCTCTTCAGGCGCTTCGGTGTCAATGAAGGGGTGGAGTGTCTTGTTGCAGCGCACAAAGACGGCTTTGAGGCATGTGAATTCCGACGAGTGTGAAGCATCGGGTTCGACCAGGGATGCATTGGTCATGGGACGCGGTAGCACGCCGCTCAACCCCTATTTAAGCAGGAGCACACACATGCATAGATTTAACAACCCTTACATTTTACAAAGGTTGACGACTGCCAGGTGTCACACCAGCATGAATGAACATAGGAATGAGCCTAGATGCATATCAATTGTCTATTGTGTGACCTGTAGTGTATAGGTGTTAAGCGACATGCACGTGACTTCATTAAAATAGAGTCCCACCAGTGCCACTAACAAAATCATCAATACAACACTGGGTTCGACAATGGTGAATCTTGACCAGGGGCGCCAACTGAAGCGCCATGTGTTGACTTGAAAACTCAAACAACACACTGGAAAAGTGTCACTCATGCTGGCACTGCGCACAGCCCCGCACGACAACATGGAAATGGAATGGACACATCTTAAGTCTGAAGCACATGTGTGACCGTGCCTTAAAGGACGACTTCGCCCATTTTCATCTTCATATAATTGGTCCTCACTAATGCTCATTATAATATGGTACCATTTTTGTCTACTTGGTCTATATGTCTCAGAGGAGGGCTGTGAACAGCTCAGAAACCCGCCTACCAGTGACATCATTGATGTGGAATCCAAGCTAATAGAAACTGCAAGCTTTCTATTCCTGGAAAGTTGTTCTCACGTTAATACAAATCAAAACTAGAAAAAGTGTTCCTCGGAGCACAGGTCTCCGCCAGGTCAGGTAGGTTATTGTGGCCTCCTGGTGGCGCTATAATGTGAAAAGGGTGGCATCAGTCAGGATGGAATATGAAATATCGGACAGAAGCGTCTTGATCACATGACTATAGAGATACTGTGTACCGATTTGCGTGATGTTTGGATAAAATCTGAAGGATTAATATCCAAAAATGTATTTGACATAAGTCGGCCTCCTGGTGGCGCTGCAAAAAGCAGATGTGAAAAATGCAGTGCAGATGTTTTTCCTTGGCCTCTAGGGAGTGTGCGTGCAAAGTTTCACGCAGATCGGTGCAGTTATAGTTAAAAATGCAAATCGGCCTGTTATAGCGCCACCATGAGGCTGATTTGAAAAGTTTTAAGTGGCATTTCTTCCTCGGCCTAGTGGCAATGTGCGTGTGCAATTTTATGGAAATGGCAAGCTGCGTTCATGATTTGAGGCAGTTTGTTCAAAACTCACCAATCCTGCAAACTTTGGAAGCCAACCTTAGCCAATGAGGATGGAAAATGGGAAATTGAACAGATCCGGGTTGATCACATGACTATAGAGATACTGTGTACCGATTTGCATGACGTTTAGTTAAAAGCTGTAGGAGTAATGGGAAAAAATGGGTTTTGCACACATCGGCCTCCAGGTGGCGCTATAACAGGCCTAACCATGATATCACCGGTAGGCGGGTTTCTGAAGTGTCCACATTAGGGTTTAACATTTTCCGGGAAATATCAAATTTTAATTCCCGGGAATTTTCAGACCTTTTCCCGGGCTTCCCGGGAATTCCCGTTAAAGTGTAAAAAAAAAAAAAAAGTGCCCACTAAAATGCATTTATATACTTAAATAGCCAATTTTACATCGAGGTGCCCAAATGTCCCTATTGTGTCCAGTGTCCACCTATGAACTTGCACTAATAATGACTTAAGTTGATTTTTTAAATCAAATAAATATAATATATAAATATAATATAGTGCCCTGGCGGAGATCTGCCCTGTTGCGAAGCAGCGGGTGAAGACGATTAACTTAAACGAGGAGCTGCACTGTGCAGCCAAAACACACTCAAACAATGTCAAACTCTAGCTGCTGAAATAAACGTTCCATTTGTATCATTATTGACAAGAGAACAGAACATGGATGTTGTTTGCAAAATGATTATTTATTTATTGTCCATCAGAGCGCCGGTGAGGTCACAGCTTATCTCTACTTTTGTAGGATATTGATTTGATAGCCTAAACTTGTAATTTGTTTGCAGTTATTAATTTATATTAGGCTAGGCTACTTGCTGGATATTAAGACTCCATTTTGGGATGTCGGCTGTATGTTGTCAAATGTATTAATCTATATTTTGTTGTTGATCAAATGTCGGGTTTTGTAGTGTGATTTTGATGTGCACATGCATGCGCTGCCGCCCGCTGCCACTGACAATCAATGAGACAGACAGCTGTTGTGCAGTTCACTTGTTGTACTGGGTAGTTAGTAAATGGTAGTTTGAACGTTCTAAAATGCAAGTAGGTAGGGTAGGCTACATTAATGATGATAAAACAATCGGACCACATCGGTCTAATAGCCTACTTTCGCTCTCTCTCTCCCTCTCTCTCTCTCTCTCTCTCTCTCGCACGCGCTCTCTCTTGCTCTCTCTCTCTCCAGCTCTCTCTCTCTCCAGCTCTCCCGTCTCTCCTCTCTCTCTATCAAAAGCATTGCTTGGCTTGCGCGCATTTTAAGCTGGAATATAGGCTCGAAATCAAACCTACCCACTGTTTATGCAGCGTTTCACTTGATGTTGAATATCAACTAGTCAACTGGTGTCTACCGTATTGACAGCAGAGGAAACGTTGAAATCAGCGTGCGCAGGGCAAACATGGGGCATCACGGCCACTTGTGTTTTAATTTGTTCATTACTGTTACATTCAGTGCGTCACATATTGGTTCACAACGGGACGATGGAACCCTGCCCTGGTAAAGTAACTTGGCTAATTATAATAGTAATTCCTCCGCGCTGTAGATTGGCCTTTCTACTAATTAGTATTCATTTCTAACAAAAAAAAGAAAAAACGGGATCCCGGGAACCGGAGTCAGTTCCCGGGACGGTAAATAACCTCGGGATTCCCGGGATTCCCGTATCCCGGGAATCCCGGTGTTAAACCCTAGTCCACATCCCTCCTATGAGACACAGAGTATTTAAAAAAATGGTTATCATGAGCATTAGTGAGGAGGACCAACTACTATATACTGTAAAGTTAGGTTGAAAATGGGTGAAGTTGACCTACGATCACACATCTGTGTCAGAAGCGTTGTAGCCAACATACGACATACAATATTTATTGCCAACGTATTTATGGTCAACTTGGCCATGGCCTCTGTCGCCTCCCAGGTGATTTTCATTGGATAACACCGCCCACGCCCAGCTGTCACAGGCCCGAGCAATACAAAAGGGAGACAAACAGATGACAGAAGAGGAGACAAATGGCGCCGCCGAACCAAAGTCACAAAAACCGAATGCAGACTTTGATTTTAACAATTTATACAATGAGGTAAGAACCTGTTATTAAATTGAGTTATTTCGCATTGTTATATCTGAAGCAGTTCCACTCAAATTAATTTCTCTTTCAAAAGAGATACATGCACCAGTAAGGTAATCCCCACTTCAAACAAAAGACCCTATAGAGACTAAAAACATTTTATGTTAACACAGCCCTTAGTTACAACCCCAGTCATACAGAACTGTAACACACAAAAAAATCTGATTTCGTAATATCCTTCGCTGTGTAACCACAGCAGTGTTTTGTATTCTGATCTAGGCCTAAATCACAACATAATGTTGCACACTCTGAAATGATGCTGTAAAGAGGCGAGACGAACATATTAATTTGGAGTGAAGCAGCTTCATGGTATAACGCAGCAAAATAACTCAATTTAATAAAGAGATTCTTACCGCATATTGTCTCAATTAATTTCTGTCGTCTGTTTTTGTGACTTCAGTGTACAATAGTACAGTATCTAGTTTGTCATCCAATTTGACATGGAGCTGTAGATCAGCGACGTACAGTATCAATATCTGCTTTGAAAGAGACATTGTATCATGCTGAACATCTTCAGGTATAACACTCTGAAATTATTTAATAATAACAATGCTATACAATGATCGTACAATGTTGTGAGTGATTTGTTTATTTATTTATTTTAATATCAAAGACCCCCAATTTGATAATAAAACAATGGAAATCCACAGACCCCATGCTCAGAATTAAACAATATTTAAATGTTCAATGAATGTGATTTGTGTAATATAGGGCCAGGCTATGTGAATTAGTGCTTGCATGCTTGCTTATTTGTAAAACACTGTTGGATAGGCTACAACATAGCACATAAGCGACACAAACAGTGAATTAGCAACCTGGAAAGTTAGATGGAATGAGAATGCATTTTTTTAGTTTTGTTTAATTGTTTTCCCAAGATTTGGCAAAGAAGACAGCTTGTTTTTTGTCCCTCAACAAGGCAGCCAATTGCTAAGCCATGTTGAACAGAATTGTTTATCTTGTGAAAGAAAATAAGTCGGAGGCCAACGTATGCCAAGGCGTCAGACGCATCAGTTTCCCATGTCTTGTGAGTTGTGGTCATTGAAAGTTTTCTGGTGTGTAGTTTATTTGACTTACAGTATGTTAGACCAGTTGTTACTCATTATTTATCTCGTCCCTCATCTTTGTCTCCGCCAGGCCGAAAGTCCGAGACTATGTCTGTCTGTGTGTTTTTTACATCACGCAAATCGGTACACAGTATCTCTACAGTCATTAAACGAAACGCTCCTTTCAGATTTCTCATATTCCATCCTGATTGGCTACGAATGGCTTTCAAAGTTTGCACGAGTGCCTCGTTTTGCTTCAGATTTTATCCAAATTCATGCAAATCTGTAGACATGATCTCTATAGTCATGAGATCAAGACAGATCTGTTATAGTTTTCATATTCCATTCTGATTGGCTAAGATTGACATTGACAAAGTTTGCAGGAGTTGAACAAAATGCCACGAATCATAAACGCAGCGTCCGATTGCGGTGACCGCACATTCACACTACGTTGAGGAACAAATGCCACCCTTTCAACATTGTCCTATTATAGCGCCACCAGGAGGCCGATTTTTGATTACTCCTACAAATGTTGTCCAAACATCACGCAAATCAGTACATATTATCTCTTTAGTCAAGTGATCAAGACGGATCCGTCCAATCCGTCTGATTTTTCACATTCCAGCCTGATTTGCGAATTCTGAACATCGCTGGCCCACACTAACCTACCTGACCTGGCGGAGACCTGTGCTCCGATGAGCACTTTTCTAGTTACTAAATACAGTACCTCTTCTCCAGTCTGTCGCTGTTTGAGCACATTGAGAAAGCAGTTTGTTGACATTCTACTAAACTACATTCTGATAATACTATGATTGACATTTGAAGGATCCTCTGGTAACCCCATATTTAATGTCACAATGCTATGAACTGTGGGTAATTCCCTGAAGCAAAGTCTGCAGAAATGCAGACTTTTTGACAGTGGGACAGCCCTAAGCCATCGTGGACTTCACATGAACGCACATGAAGTTAAGTCAGTAAGAAGATTGTAATTAGGCCCAAACATTCAGGGATTTCACCAAAGATATGGCAGAATGAAACGAAGACAACCCAACTTTGAATGACTGTATCTGTATCTGTCTCATGTGGGTGCCAACCCAGATACAGGTCATGAGTCTCTTAATTCCAATGAAAAACGTGAGCACATATTATGACAGATTTATTTGCCCCAGTCACTGAAGTAAATATTGGACCCACACAAAACAAGGCCACATATTGCATTCAGATACTAAACTGATCAGACAGACAAATCGGAGGAAACTATCTTTGTGGATATCTGTCTGTGTAAGCAACACACTCTCGCAGGATCTAGCAATACTGATCAAAGGACATATAAGGGGCCATTTGCAAGGTACCCGAACCTGTTACTGAAAGTGTATGCAATTTCATACCATTGGCGAGGCTTGGAATGAACTATCTTCTCTAGTATGGACTTTTGCATTCACCCATCCACATGCATTAGTTTATGGTCCAATATGCTCATTAGACACTTGCTGACACCTGAAACCCTTTTCTTTAAGCCGCAGTGATGGGTGGGGCATGACGCCTGTGAAATTTGCATATTTGAATGTTCCTAATTTCTCAGAGAGGAAGAAAGAGTAGATGTGCTTCCAGGGCCCTTCTCAGAGTTTTTTCTTTCATCACTGTTTAACTGAGAAAACCGTGTTAAACAATATATTAATTAGGCAGAGTATTTGTATATACTTTGAAACATGTCAGAAGGGCCCCTTTGACAGTCATTAGACCCTTTTGAGTCCTGATATTTAGCAACGCTTGCACCAAAACTAATATAACGTAATACAGTACTGTCTTGAAATCATGTAGAATTGCTGAACGAGCATGCTGTCTAGATTTGAAAACAACATGTTTTGGGTGATTAGATGGAGACATGCCTACTTAACCCAATCCATTCAATCCCTGAACGCATGTCTTCTAAATCCTAACATGTTTCTGAAAAACGCATGTTGCTATATCAGTGGCGTCAAACTTTTTCATGTCAAGGACCCACAAAATGATATGTATTTGGCCGCCGACCCCCATCTCAAAATATTTTGTTCCAGGGACCCCCCAGAAGCTAAGATTTGAGTTACAAATGTTCGGTTTAAAAAATATATATTCAAAGATTTGCACAGATTTTCCCGATCTTTCAAAAAATAGCAGATCTACAAGCTCGTATATCTGCTATTTTTGAATAGCCAAAGTATAAAATAATGGTTATAGCTAAAAATGTTCCCGGATTGAATGGATTAATTTAACTATTTCATTATGTCATGCGTGTGTATGGATTGTGAGACCAATCTTTTCTCTCGCTTCCAACTTTTAGCTGTGTACCTGTCACCCATACATGCCACTACTTCTCAATTGTTACGTAGGCTAGCGACCCTTGACTGTCAAGCTGTACTGTCAATGACATTACAGATCCTTCTACCTCTCATGAAGGACTCACAGCTTTTTATAAATTGGTGATACAAACATAATTGACACGGACTTAACAACCTCACAGAGATCTGAGAGAAAGAGGAAGAGAGGTAGACAATGAACGTGTAGGCGGCAGAGACAGTAGAATGAATGTACAATTAATCGTATGCCTCGCTGGCTGTACTGTAGGTTGAAATTCCATCGCATATATTGCTATTATTATCAGGGCCATGCACCTCTACATATCCTATAGGAGTTCCCAGTGTTCAATAGACTCATATAGGATTATGAAATTCCTATAAGGCTACTGCAGGATTATAATTTTTTTTACTATGGTCATAACTAAAATTACTTTTAAGATTATTTTTTACCTGCAGTGTCAGGGAGAAAGTGTGGCCTGTCTGTCTGTCTGTCTGTCTCTGCTACTCAACATTGTAGCAAAAAGACAAATTAAAAACAATATAAACTAGAAAATGTGCTCCTCGGAGCACAGGTCTCCGCCAGTACTGTTCCTGATTAATCCTGTCTTACCTATTTATATTACATATTGTCACGTGTCACTTGACCAATGTTAGCTTCTTGCAGCAAGTCTTTCAGTGAGATATCCTCAGGATTGTCTTTATTAAACAAGGGGTCAAGGGGTCTTTGCTCCGCCATTTCTCAGCCATTTCGTGATTATTCCTGTCTTACCTCACTTTGAAAGAGACCAAGACTCTTTCAAAGTGACACATCTATTTATAGGCCGCTATACGTCATGCGTCTCATTAGCCAATCAGAGCACACTCTTTCAACGTATTGTCACGTGTCACGTGAGGCTTGACCAATGTTAGCTTGGCCGAGGGGGGGGGGGCGGAAAGTGAAAACAGTCTCCTGGCGGAGACAAAAATGACACCCAGTGTGAAGTGGGCGGTGTGGTCACAGTAGTCATCACAGTGATGGAAGTGATTCACTTAAAAAAAACATAAAGTGTTTTTTTTAAGTGCATAGTCCTATTTATAGGGCTATGCACATGTGTCATGTGTTTCTAGCCAATCACAGTCCTGAATAGAGTCATGGTGGCCAATCACGGTGCAGGGTTAGGGGGGTACAATGGTGGCCAATCACAGCGCAGGGTTGGGGGGGTGCAATTGGGTCGATGTCCAAACCTCACATATAGGGGCGGTTGCACCGCCCAAAAATCACTACCGTAAATATAATCATAGGAAACTGTGAGGTGCCTTTACAGGTGGTGACAGATGCAGCACACCTAAACTCTAGACTAGAATGTATAGGCTGTTATGCAATTATCATAGGAGTGCAGTAGAGAATCTGTGTCATTCCTCGATGTGCTTGAGAAGAAAACAACCACCTCAATAGCAGCGTCTATAGAAATACACTTATAGACTTCAGTAGCTACTGCATCATCCTCTGGGTTTAAAGAAAGGTCTTCCATATACAGTAGTCAACTCTTGGGAGCCAAAAGAATGCAGCATGGACAGAATGTTTGAAGAACAAGCTATGGGTGTGTGTAATCGTTTTAGACATAGAGGCAATAGAGATCGTGTTGTCACGAATATTTGGGATAAAGTGATACACATGGATAAAATGATTATTAGCCCCTAATCCTCCCTCAAGGAGTGTTCTCCCTCAAGGCACACGGTTCTGAAAATAGCAGATCTATAAGCTCATAATGCACCACAACGCATGCATGTTGTGAGCTTGTAGATCTGGTATTTTAGCTATGTTTGGCATATTTTCTCGAGTGACCCTTTAGTAGGGTATTGTTTAAACGTTTTGCCTACAGTATATCTTTTCTAATAAGCATGGCAGGAAATTAAGGAAGACTGCTACAGTATGTACATCCTCAACATTTTCTGTCTAACCTTTTGTAGATGTAGCCTACGTAATGCATTCTTGACATTCTCTTCTAGGACATTTTACTATGCTCTCTGAAAAAAAACTAGTTAATAGGGTCATTTTGCTCTTAATGAATTTCCTGTTTCCTGCTAATTGTCCCCATTACTGACAAATCATGTTTCAGAGGTTTATTTTCTATTTACTGTTTGAGCCTATTCATACACATATATAGCATAGTAACAATTTAGGCTTACATTAATCTGAGTAAAAAAAACTCTCTGTAATTGTATGGGTATAAAATGAAAATGTTTCCTCAATTGAGGTCATATACAATGTCAATGCATTGTATATCGTTGCTGTCTGGCAGAAACCATGTATCTCCACATTTCTACTTTTTATGTTTTTCCGTAAATGAATGCCCTACATACTACAGTGTCAAACAAAAACAGCAATAATAGCAGATCTAGATGCTCACCCCCGCGTCGAAAGTTTCCGCTCGACATCAACAATATGCAGATGCGAAGGAACATTCTTATTTGTAACACAAACAACACCTAACCAACTCACACAAGGAGGCCTCACAGCCGCTTTGTGTTACTGTTACGTGCCACATACAAACAATAATATGATCACTATGTTTATATGTACTGTAGGCCTATGATATATCCTTATGTTTTGGGGGAATGGTCTTTTACACTTTTACATTTTTCGAACTGGAATGGATTTTAATTTGTATAATTTCATTGTCTTGATATGTTTCCGTTTGGGGCATTCAGTTTTATATAAATAGTGTTTTAGCTTATGACTCATGTCATTGTTTTCTGATTGTGGTTGTCACGCCACCAGAGCCCTCTTTCATTAGGAGTGACCTTCTTCTGGTGTTAATGCTCTTAATAAATGGAAGATTATGGATCTTTTAGTGCTGGTATTCTGTTTGGTACTTGTCACAACTGTGCAGTTTAAACGATTGGGTGCTGTGCATGCAGACTTCTACATTTTGTGTTTGAAGCAGAGCATAAAAGGAGCAGTGGAATGGTGGGATTTGTGCAAGCCCTCGACCAGTTCCAAAATAAAAAGAAAAGCCGACTTCAATTATGCTGAAATTGATTCAGCAACAATATTTTGGAGGGATGCGATGCAACTCCAACTGACAAAAATAGAATTTGGGTGACTGTTGTTCATTAAATGAGAACGTTTGGAGTCATAAAGTGAACTCCTAGAAAGAGATGGCAAGACAAGTTTTGTGGCTTGCATTACAAATGATGTGTTTTCCGTTTCTGGAAATGTGTCTGAAAAACTCCTGTGTGACCTTCAAACCACCTGGCCGTGCAGGTTTGAAGGGCTTTGTTGGATGAGAAGAAACATATTTACTGTTTGAGTGACATGGGACAGCAGCGCACAACAACAACAAGTGTGGGCAGTGTGACACCTCAGCAGCTATGGCTACTGTAGATTCAAGTGGTTCAGATGCCAGGTTGTGCAAGGAGCTTGTCTATTGACAGGATTGAATGGGAACCGAACGTCTGTGCCAGGCTGGTGTGCCTGTTTGATCAATAACAATAATAATAATAATATCTCAAATTTATATAGCGCTTTTCAAAGTACCCAAAGCCGCTTTACATGGGGGGAGGAGAAATATACAAAAGAAAATCAACTTTATTAAATACATATTTCTAGGTGCAGAATGCATCCATAATGAGGTACAAACGGGACAACTACAAAGATTAAATTGCTTAAATTGGAAAAAATGCAGTAGAATTTGTACACCATTCATTTAGCTTCTGTGGCACCCACTATGTCCAGAAGTGCGCTATTGGAGGTGTGTACTATAGAGTTTTTTTTGATTGAATTTGATTGAATACGAACATCTTTGTTAACCGAACGGCAGTACAGTCAGAAAAGCTATGATAAAAGGATAACACAAAAAGCCCCAGGGGGCGTGTTTCTATTGTGGTCCATTTTACTCAATTAATCAACAAGACATACTACATTCAAAACATTAGTAGAAACAACACCAATAGCAGCAAAATATATATTTAAAGAAAAAAAGGGTCAGAGCCTTAAGGGACAGAGGATGTCTCTTCCACAGGGCTCCTTCCGTGGAGGTCGCCGAGGGAGTGCATTGTCCAATTATAATTTGAGGACAGACATGTTTTTGGTCAATTTTAATTATGGATAGGGAAACTCCTTCAGAGTTATAATGTGTTGTTGTTCCTTCTTGTGAAGATGACCTGAGAACACTGGCTGCAAGCAAGCTTGCTGGCAATGACTTATGTGCTGTATGTCTACTTTAAATCTTCACCAAACAGTGTCAGATGGTTCAGTGACAACAGGGAATAAACAACTCAGCACTTAACTAAACTAACTAACTATTGAATAAATACTGTGTGTTATATGAACAGATCCAGGAAACTTTAGACCATTCGTGATCTGTCTGTCTGTCTGTCTGTCATCCGCGGCTAGTCTTGTTGGGCCAATCTTTGTCATTTTTCATGCGCACGCTGCCAGCAGGCCCAGGATAATTGCGTCATACCTGAAAAGCCATGCATGTAAAAACTCATGTTTCCGTGAACATCTCAGATACACCAACATTAAATGGGGAAGTAGTGTTCTTATTGGTTAAGATTATAAAGATTGCTCTGTCTGTCTCTTCTGCACATCATTTACTGATGCACACATATAGAGAGAGCAACAGAGAGAGAGAGAGAAAGCCACAGAGAGTAGGAGACACCACCTCACAGCCCTTTCCAGTATGTTTTACAATTTGTCAGAGAGAGGGAGACACGCCAACACAAGCACGTACACACACACACACACACACACACACACACACACACACACACACACACACACACACACACACACACACACACACACACACACACACACACACACACACACACACACACACACACACACAAGGACAAACACAGATATAATTGACATTGATTAACACCTGATTATGAACAATATGGCGTTGCACATAACCAATACATTTATTGGTGAAGATTGGATTGCTATGTCTATCTCTTCCACACAGAACCAGAGGGGGCGGGGGAAGAGAGAGAGAGAGAGAGAGAGAGAGAGAGAGAGAGAGAGAGAGAGAGAGAGAGAGAGAGAGAGAGAGAGAGAGAATGCCTCCTGGCAGAGATTTGCGCTCCACTGAGCGCTCCTTTCTAGTTGCAGATGGGATATTTGCACTCTCCAGCCAGAAATATAGGGTATCTCTTATAGGGAACAGCACTAAGTAAAGCCTCAGCATTATTGATGTAATCACACCTGTTGATGCAAGCATTTTTCACGATTCATTCCCTGCTGGCGTATCAACTCCCTCAGAGCGAGTGCCTTGGGACTTGCTGGTCGATAAACTCACTGAGATTGAAAATGAATAGGGACACAAAAGGAAACAGAAATTCTGTTTTCAATTTGAATCTAAGCTGTGAAATTGACATTGGCCCGAAAATAGCATCAAAATGAGCTTGTCTTTCTGTCACTAACATCCATGAGTACTCAAACAGCTTCATCATTATATAAAAAACAACATGCCATAATGATGGCAATTTTAGAATTTAAAAAGGTT
This sequence comes from Gymnoscopelus microlampas, assembly GCF_963454915.1. Lineage (NCBI taxonomy): Eukaryota > Metazoa > Chordata > Actinopteri > Myctophiformes > Myctophidae > Gymnoscopelus > Gymnoscopelus microlampas. The sequence continues at coordinate 33,415,233 of NC_139949.1, forward strand.
AGGGCTTAAAGGTGATAGTCCTTTCACAATAATTGATAAATTGTCTTCGAAGTGCTATGAATTAAATGTCTAAACCATTAAGGGACATCACTGTGAGCATGGAGTGACTGTACTAATGCTATCTTAAATGTAGTTTATGGCAGGATGTAGAGGCAATGTGCCAAGCAATCGTTCTCTCATTCAGTGTTATTGATTTTCCATTTTGAATTTACATCAGATTATATAGTAGATGTAGGTAATACTCTGTATTTTATTTCACGAGGTTAGTGCTAAAATATGTTGTTTTACAACACTTATTGATTGATTTACCTTTTTCATGGTTGGGCTCTTAGCATGTGAGAAATGTTTCTTATCATCAAATCATGCAGCCGTGACATGCTGTAGTGTTGGTTAACTGTTTTTAGAAATCGTACTTTTGCATTAGTTTTATTGTTATCTCTGCAATGCTTTTTGATTTACTTTACCAGGCTCCACAAAATTAAAGGATTTTATCTTGGCTTGACTATCAGGGGAAAGCTGTTCTGTGCATACACTGTAAATGAAGTGTCAATGCTCCCTCACCTCCTAAGCTTTCTCATTACCCAAGCTGAGATGAGAACACATCTTTCTCTCTCCTTCCCCCTAAACACCTATTGACATTATGCAGTGGCTGTTCCTGCCTATAGGTATTAGGCAATTTGACTGTTCTGATAGCTGCCTGGAATATAATAGTTTCAAGTAGGCCTATTATCCTCTGTTTCTCTCTGTCTCTGTCTCTGAATGCGTAGAAGTATGTAGTGGATAATGATTCCTGCAAAGCAAAGGGAAAAAAACTAGTAATACGTTATGTTGAATGTACATTTTGTTGTACCGTTGTGTTGTCACATTGTATGGTCAATTAGTGTGTCTTTATTGCAATGAAACATTTCCTCAGAACTCAGACTTGACAGAGGTCTAACAATAGACGCACTGTTGATAGCATATAGTACTTAGCCGAGTGATAGCCGAGTAGTTTGGTTATATATCTCTTGTGTGAGTGTGAGAAAAATGGGGGGGACAATCACAATCCCTTTCACCTTGTGATTGTGCGATGGGAGTGGTAACTTCAGGTATACTTCAGGGCATTCACTGTGAACCTTACAAGAGAGAGGCGATATAGCCCTTGTTAGCGTTGGAGCTAAGCGATGCTGCCAATCCCGTTTATTTTTTCCAACTGTGCTTTGAAAAGATACTGTTATAGTTTAAAAAGGCCACTTAGGGTTTAGAGGATAAAAGCAAGGGAAAGTCTTCTGTATTGGAAAGTGACTTAAGAGAATAAAAAAGTGGTATACCGGTTTAGAGTCTCAAATGTACATGAGCTACCATTGCAAGTGTAATGCTCTTACTGGTTTTACTCATCTGACGGAATGCAATGATTGACATTAGCAAAAGAAATACAAATATATTTCTTACATCTTAGCACTGAAATGGGGGATTACTTTTTATAACATCTTACGTGTGACTTATGACTTATATCACTCAGGTTCTCACAGCCACGTCCTCTTGGGTGTTATGACTAATCTGAACTATATACGTATGTGCATGGCTATCAGTAAGGCACAGACTGAGCGATGACACTGCAATGTGTCTGCTTCATCTCAGCATTTAGCTTCATTATTTGATGTCAATGTGTGAATCCAGAATTTTAACGGTGTCACGTTGATTATAGGGAGGACTGAACTGCATGTGGTTTTAAGTGAAAGAATGGGCAATAGGCCCAAGACAAATCCTCACCCTCTGTCACTAACCCGTGGTACCGCCTCCAAACCTTTACGGATTCAGGCACATCGGGGATTAATACGAGACCTGAGAACAAGGTCAGCGACTTGCGAAGGAACACAGAGCAAGTTAAACTTAACTTCCACTTCATCCCTGGGGCTCTGAAAATACTTAGGAGATAGTTGAGGCAGGCTATGGTGAAAGCTCCCCCGCCAGTACGCAAAGCTTTGCTTTTGATGTTAATTCCTTGAAAGCTGTTTCTTTAGCTGGGGATTATTGCATGGAGAGCCAGGCTTACCATGCTCTGGCTAATAAAGATGAAACATCTAACACAGGTACTCTTACATACACCCCGCCTGGGAAGAGTGCCTATAAAGTTCCCTTAATTATAAGGAACTCACTGTGCTTCAGTAACTGTAAGAATAGGACGACATTTGCACTTTGGAAATTCTATGGTATTAAATGTTGAAAATCCCCTGTATTCTACAGACGTAAGTCCTAAGGTAAAATAATGAGTGCACACACAGGCACATCACATTGCCAGCTCATTCCATATGAGCTGCATGCCTACACATTTATTCAGGAGTGAGCGCCCACTACGGCCTCCACACCATACCATGGGCAAGTGACAATTATGAAGTGTGTCCATTACAGCCGCTGATTAGTCTCCACGCCTGTCTAGGCACGAGGGACTGTGGTAGCTAATGATTCTGGCAGCATGCATAGAATCCCGACACCATAATTTATCTGCACAGTCCCAAAGATTAATAGGTATTTCACAAGAACACTCATCCCCCTGAATATTCAAAATTATTCTCCCCATCCCTGAGTCCTCCTCGCTTTGATAGTTTAAGAAGTAAATCAATCAATCCAATCAGTACATCTGTCCTGCTTTCAAGAACAATGAATGTCTTTTCATTCTCTTCATGTCAATGTCCCAAGATTTGTTCCAGGACATTTTTAGGTAACCCATCTGTATTTCGCTAAAAGTTAGTTGTTACTGGACAACAACATTTTCTTTTTCAAAGATATATTGTCAACAAATTGGCTCAGATATTTCACATGCAATATGCATTTATCCCATGTTCCTATAATCCTACAGCATAGAGCATATCATACTTTAGCAATCTCAAAATAAATCACACAAGGTGTGATAAGTTTATTGGCATATACTGTAGTAAAGAATATATAATAAATGCCATGTTAATGACATACAGTCCCGATGGGGACTGATTAAGAACTTTGGTAACAATTTGAGTCTGCCTTGAGTCAATATTTAACATGCAATGGTGTCTCATCAGTGACCAATGAAGAGGTGCATACAAGACAACTGCCAAGATATAAAATGAGGAAGATTGTTTTAAGTAAGTAATGTTTTTTACACACGAATTTAAATGACATTTCTCAACACAAAAACACAAACCTGCTGTGATACTGGGGTTGATAGACTGGTTGAAGATTTAATTAGCCATCATTGATTAATAACTACTACTCATTCTACTCAAACTGGCATTACATCTATACTAATCAATATCTGACACATTAATATTTAAGAATAGGCTTATTCAAGATAATTTCTGCACAAAATATTTTAAGTGGCCTCTCTCTTGTAAACTGAATAAATTCCTATTCTCATTCCACCATCACACTCCCCTTGTCACTCACTCATTGCCAAAATAATAAAAACACAAACACAAGTTATCTTCATCACAAACTCCAACCACAGTGCCATTCAGACTGCAGGAGCAAAATATTTATGTAATTCCCAATATAGAGCATTAAAAAAGAGAGAGAAATGACAGCAATAACAAATAGTAGTTAAGATAAATAATGTAGTAAAAACATCAGTACTCTGAGGAGGTAAATGCGTGGCTTGATGAATCATCACTAGGGTTTACAAAAGAAGAGGGGGTGTATTTAGAAGCCTAAAGGAAGTGATTTGCAAAGGGGCATCTGGAGGAAAATGGAGCAGTTGGCAGTTTTATGTACTATACAGTAGCAGTGCCATTTACACAGATAAAAATGCTATTTTCAAGCCCAGATTTAATCATCGATGTACACGCTTCGTTCTCCTTGAGAGCTGCCACTAATGGTCTATGAGCGAGACTCATGGGGCAGCCAAGGTTAGAGACTAGACCATGAGACGCACAATGCTGTTATTATTACTATTTCTATGTGTGAGTTTAAATGATTTAATTCTTCTGCATTATGATTCTGGGCCTTTAATGATGCATGGCACCCACGGCCGCCACCTACGACCAGGACTGCCATTAAAGGAAGTTAACAGTGAAATTGGACAAGAGAAAGTTGGAAAAGTGCAGAATGACTGGAGGCGGATGATTTATCCTTTTCTTTTGACACCTCAGGAACAAGACTCAAATGCCACCCATTAGTGAAGTTCAAGTTCAATGCTTTATTGTCTGTAATGGGAAATTTGGCTTGCAGCAAGGCGCACGGCGCTACAAATAATCGCATTAGACAAAAAGGAGAAACATACAAGACATTTAAATGGAACAGTGGGAAGACCAATAGATTGTTCCAGAAGAGAAAGCAGGGGGTGGATAGTCTTTTTTCTACGGTTAAGCAGGTTTACATGTACGTCTTTTGATGTAGCTTTTTTTCTCTTCTTTCTGAATGTTCATGTTTGCTGCTTTAACTATAGCATTGTTTATTTTTTACTTGTGGTTTTCACAGGTTATAATGAGAAGGTGAGGATGGATGAGGATGGATTTGATAAAGACTGTATACAGTCATCACTATACAATTATGTGAAGGATGCAAGTATTCTGGTGATTAATTAATCATGTTCCATATATCACATTTTCTGGCAAGATGTTTTGGCCGGACAATTACGCTCCTCAGAGCCAGGCCGGGTTGCCTTCCCAGGGCTATGTCAGTAGTAGGGTGCAGCCATCAGGATACGAGGAAGCTGCGGTGGGAAATAGTTTGTACGACAGACAAAGAGGTGCGTTCTATAGAGGCCCCTCTATGTGATTCCAATTTGTGGATGATTGGATGTTGTGTTGAAGTAATATGCTGTTTTCGTAAGGGGGGGCGGGGGGGAATCATGTTTCTGCAAGAAAAAGTGATTTGTGGTGCCCAAGAAAGTGGAATTGCTTTTCGCTCTGCATTGTTTAGGGTCCCCTCAATGTGTTGAAATTTGGGGGCAGATCGGATTTTCATCGGATTTCATGATTTCTTGATTTGTGGATTTTTTTTGCAAAACAGGCCCCTCCTGCAAACTTTGTAATGGAATGAAAAAATCTAACTGATACATCTTGATTACTTGTGGGGCCTATATGGGGAGTTATATGGGGAGTTGCATCATGATCCTAGGAATCCAGGGGGGAAATGTTTTGATTGTAGGATCTACAGTTCAAGAGTTATAGGCCAAACTATGAAGCAGGCTGTTATAGCACCACCATGAGGCTTATTAGAAAAATGGGGGTGAGGGTTCTTCCTTGGCCTACTGGGAGTGTGCGTGCACCGTTTCATTACTATTGGTCCAGCGGTTCAGAAGATTAGCTGTTCACAAACACAGACAGACAGACAGACAGACAGACAGACAGACAGACAGACAGACAGACTCGCGGAGATAATGAAAACTAGAAAAAGTGCTCCTCGGAGGACAGGTCTCCGCCAGGTCAGGTAGGTTATTGTGGCCTCCTGGTGGCACTATAATAGGCCAATGTGAAAAGGGTGCCATTTCTTATTAGGCCTTGTACGACAATCGGACACTGCATTCATGGCTTGGGGCATTTTGTGCAAAACATGTGTTTTTGCTAAATTAGACCTGCTGGTGGCGCTATAACAGGCCAATGTTAAAAGGGTGGCATTTGTTCCTCAACATAGTGTGAAGGTGCGTGCAAAGACCACGATCAGACAGTGCGTTCATGATTGCGGAATTTTGTTCAAAACAAGCCACTACTGCAAACTTTAGATGTCAATCTTAGGCAATGACAATGGAATATGAAAAATCAAACACATCCGTCTTGATCACATGACTATGGAGATCATGTGTACCGATTTCCGTGAAATTTGGATAAAATCGTTAGGAGTAATATAAAAAAATGTGTTTTACGTAAGTCGGCCTCCTGGTGGCACTATAAAAGACAGATGTGAAAATTGCAGGGCAAAGGTTTTTCCTTGACCTCTAGGGAGTGCGCATACAAAGTTTTACACAGATCGGTGCAGTTATAGGTACAAACATGAATCGGCCTGTTATAGCACCACCATGAGGCTGAAAATGTTCAAGTGCCATTTCTTCCTCAGCATAGTGGAAATATGCGAGCAAAATGTCACGGAAAGTGCATGCTGTGTTCATGATTTGAGGCATTTTGTTCAAAACGGAGTACTCCTGCAAACTTTGGAAGCCATTTATAGCCAATCAGGATGGAATATGAAAAATCTGAAAGACCCGTTTTGTTTACTGACTATAGAGATCCTGTGTACCGATTTGCGGGATTTTTGGACAAAATCTGTAGGAGTACTGTCAAAAAATATGTTTTGCACAAATTGGCCTCCTGGTGGCGCTATAAAAGGCCCATGTGAAAAATTTGGGGCAGAAGTTCGGAATTGGCATCCAGGGAGTGTGTGTGCACAGTTTTGCTGCGATCAAGGCAACGGTGGCGGAGATTAGCTGGTCACAGACGGACGGACGGACGGACGGACGGACGGACGGACGGACGGACGGACGGACACACGGACGGACGGACAGGGGGTAAAACATACTCTCTCGCCATGCCTTTCGGCCTGGCGGAGACAATGAAATCAAGGGATGGGAAAGTTTAATCATTATGAAAATGCAGTGTTAAATTAGTCCAAAGCAAAGTAGATATTTATTATTCCAGCTTAGAGTAGAATCACAAATATGCACATAATGAGACAAAATACTGTGTACTTATAACTAATACATGCTAGAGAAGGATATAAGGTAAATGTGAACAAGGCAACGTGATCGATTTTGATGGTTGGCTGGTGTAACCTCTTTAGGGTGGAAGCATCAATGAAAGATAAATATTTTATTTGTTTTATTTGCATACAAGTTCATATCAGGGAATATTAAGAGCAAGCTCAGAGGTTTTAAACCAACTATGAATGTGAAGTTATGCCCCAGGCGTTAAAGAAATGTAGAGAGGAGCATAGGAATGACTATGCTTAAGAAGCTGAAAGGGTAAAGAGGGAAGTAAAAAATAACATTAGCTCAAGCGGGAGGGGGGGGGGGGGGGGGGGGTCTAGTCTTAGACAATAAAGTGTTGTATACATCTGACTTTATTTCAGAATTATTTTGATTATATTATTTTTAAGAGCATAAAAAATCCATTGCCATGAATTGCATCACATGAGAGTTTAATTCAAAAACCTAGAGAAAACAAGAGAGAACGTTGCATTACTTGGCGATGTCATCAGATGAGCTGGCAAGGAAAGGCGCTATTAAGACAGTAGGGATGAACGGAGCATGTGTTACTGAGACATGTCATCAGCAAATAGGTTGGGATCCTCAATGCACGTTTGGCCTCTGTTGTCTGTGTACCTTGGGATCATAGTGGCTGACAAAGGTCCAAGCTGTCCCAATAAACCAGGTTCTACCAAAAGTCAAACTGCTACAAGATCCTGAACTAACCCATACCATACAGTATGTGCTCAATGTTCTAAGCATAATAAGCACTTCGATAGAATACTACTGTATATCATTTTTATGAATCGTTTATGGACAAAATACATTTCAGATCTTGTGATATACAACCTTCTCAGGTCTTCTGGGTCAGGGTGGCTTTCTGAACCTGGAGTCGGAACTCGAAGCAGAGAAGCAGTGTACATTTTTATGCACCACATATCTGGAACAAATTCACAGAAAACTGGAGAGCTTTGTTAATCCTGCAGGGGAAATGCAGTTTTGGCTTCACCCAGCTGATGGCTGGTCAGATGGTCATGTTGTGTGCTCGGGGTGTCTAAGTGTCTTGCTAAGACACCCCGAGCACACATGCTACACTTCGACTTGTAGGGATGGGTAGGCCAGGAGGCAAACTGGTGACCTTCTGATTACCAGAAGGCCTCTTTACCCACTGAGCTACGGCTACCATAGCTGAACAGGTCTGCTATAACTCTCAAAGCTGAAGATGTTTATGTTTGCCAGTGCCTTTTACAAAGCTGTGGTTGTACTGTACTGAGACACTCCTGGTGTAAATGTGAAAAAGGGTGTTGCTTTTTCACAGAGGCACACAATGAAGAAAAAAATAAGTGATAATCTGTAATCTGCAGTCAGTGTAAATCGGGCCTATTAGCACATGTATCTAGTTGCAATTTATTCAAAAAAGAAAGTAAAAAAAACAGAGCCAACAATGTATAAATGTGTTAACATAATGTAGGATTTTATCAAAACTATTTGATCATCATAACCTTTATTTCAACTCGGAGTACAGTTGAGGGCCAAACCCTCATTTCAATGTAGCCAAGATACAGAACATAATCAACAGGAATACATTTATATACATCAATATTAAATATAGAATCAGAAGACAGAGAATACTCAGCATATTCAAAGAACTAAAATAGATGGGCCGGAAATTAAATAAAACAGTTACAGTCTGGAACAAAAGTGTTGGAAACCATTGCCCTATATCAGGGGTACTCAACTACAAATCTTGAAGGTCCACAAATAATTTTTTGAAAAATGCAAAGGTCAGTTTATTTAAGTCGGTCAATCGCGCCAAGCTTATCAAACCGGATCCCCTCCCAACCAACCAACTTAAAAAAACTGGGGTGCAGAGCAGGGCGCAAATCTGGGTTGAGGCTAGGGGGGGTACCCCGCGCGTGAGGCGCGGGGTACCCCCCCTCATTTTAGTCTAATCTAGCTAATTTGATACTGTGTTATGTTAATTCTTCATGATTAATTACTTGCGATGCATAAGTGTGTTCAGGTTCTATTAAATAAGTACTTTTAATTATTTTAACATGTATTTTTATTATTCTAAATTACTTGGGGGGGGTCCAATCTGAAGCTAGACAAATCTCCCCGTACACCCCAGGATTTGAGTATGAAAACATGCATGAAAATAAACATGAAAACAACAATTCAAATACTTTTTCACAGCCCCTCCAAGAATACCCCAAAAATACATCTCTTTTTTTTTAGCGGTGCCAACCGCTCTAAGCTTGACTTTGTCCGTATGTCCGTATCAGCACGGGATGATGAGCACGGGATTTTACACAGCTATAACTCCAGTTTGCAGCATGCCACCAAGTAAAAATATGGTATGTGGACTTAGACCACCAATAGGGACGAGCATGAATTGCTGAAGTTAGCAAAGAGGGGTCCAGGGACCCCCAGCGTATGTTATGTTTGTCCGTCCGTGGAAGCACGGGATGAGCACGGGATTTCAAACAGCTATAACTCAAGTTTGCAGCATGCCACCAAGTCCAAATATGGCATATGGACTTAGACCACCAATAGGGACGAGCATGAATTGCTGACGTTATCAAAGAGGAGTCCAGGGACCCCCAGCGTATGTTATGTCCGTCCGTGGAAGCACGGGATGAGCATGGGATTTCAAACAGCTATAACTCCAGTTTGCAGCATGCCACCAAGTCCAAATATGGTATGTGGACTTAGACCACCAATAGGGACGAGCATGAATTGCTGAAGTTATCAAAGAGGGGTCCAGGGACCCCCAGCGTATGTTATGTCCGTCCGTCCGTGGAAGCACGGGATGAGCACAGGATTTCAAACAGCTATAACTCCAGTTTGCAGCATGCCACCAAGTCCAAATATGGTATGTGGACTTAGACCACCAATATGGACGAGCATGAATTGCTGAAGTTATGAAAGAGGGGTCCAGGGACCCCCAAGCACGGGATGAGCCCGGGATTTTAAACAGCTATAACTCCAGTTTGCAGCATGCCACCAAGTCCAAATTTGGTATGTGGACTTAGACCACCAATAGGGATGAGCATGAATTGCTGAAGCCCCGCCCCCTCTGTCTTCCCATTGGCTGGCCTTTAAACAGGCATAACTCAAGTTCACAGCTTGCTAGGCAGTACAAATTTTGTACATGGACTAAAACCACCAATAGGGACGAACTGTAATTACTCAAGCCCCGCCCCCTCTGTCTGCCCATTGGCTGGGCTTTAAACAGCCATCATTCCAGTTTGCAGCATGCTACCAAGTAAAATTTGGTAAGTGGACTCAGACCACCAATAGGGACGAACTGAAATGAGTTAAGCCCCGCCCTAAAGGCACCGCTTCCTTCACACAGGGTGTGATTTTTTTTTTTTACGATAATTTGCCCAGGGTCCGCAGAGAGTTGTCCCGCGGCCGCGGTCCGCCTGTGTGAGTACCCCTGCCCTATATTGACCAAAGGAAGGCAGTGATCTGATTTTTAGGGACTTAAAATATAATATAAAATATGAATACACAGTCACTCCTACAGTTCTGATCGTGCAAACAAGTTTAGTCATAATGTTAAAACTCCTTGCTTAGCCATTATCAATGTGGTCTGCATTTCTATTCCTCTTTTTATACAAAGTGCTTTAAAATGTGGATTACATCCACCCTTTATGGTGGAGGCAACTATGCAAGGCACTACCTTTCTCATCAGGGGCAGTTTGGGGTTCAGTGTTTTGCTCAAGGACACTTTGACACAAGGTGAGGTGGGGCCGGAGATCGAACAGGAAATAACATCTGTGCTCTCTAAAATCAATCCTGTTTTTTTTCTGACTCCTGGATATTGACAAACTTGAACTGGCAGAAGATGGTCAAAGATTTTCCTCAGTAATAGTAGACTTTGCAATTGGAAATCACTCTCCCATTTTAGAGTAACATTGATGATATAAATAGTTTAAAGCCTGATGAATAAAATTGGTCAACACTTTTTGCAAGTAGAACGATAGTAGAACATTGTTAATGGCACAAGGAAGATTTTTGGCTTACCATCTGTTGATATTTTTTTTCCCACAATCTCATTCGCTTCCATCCATATCCCTGTTTCACTTTTGATATGCATTCCACCATTGTCTGGACAGGTAGAGTTTCAATAGCCCTGTTGTCTCAATTCTGATATGCATTCCACCAATGTCTGGACAGGTAGAGTTTCAATAGCCCTGTTGTCTCGGTTCTGATATGCAATCCAGCAATGTCTGGACTCTGGACAGGTAACGTTGCAAAGTAGAGCAACACACACACCGTACCCACAATAACCTCACTGTGTCAAGTTGCAACTGATGATCAGTATGCATGTTGTCCATTATTAATGCATGGTTTCAGGGTGCAAAAGCTATAATGTTTTTAATCATTGTTGGCAGTGGCACCCTTAAAGATGCCTTTATGTAAAGATTTTACTGCGGGCCTATCCTAATGACCAAGAAAACAGTTTAGATCTAACTTAATCAAAATAATGTTTGTTGTTTTTGTATTTCTGTGCCTGAAAAAACTAAAAGGAAAAAAAAACATGATGGTGAATGCTTTTATGTTGAAACAAAGAAGCTATTAATAGCAAGACCACACATGACAATTTGTCAGCAGTAAGCAGATGGACACTTCTAAATAAAAAATTATAACATGATCAAGGCTAAGGGCCATCTAAAAAAACGGAGTGACATATTCTCTTGAAAGCATTTGATCATGTACCTGGCGCAGCTGCATCAAAAATGTAAAATGTAAAACATCTTTCCCCATTACTCTATGTAGCCCAATATCACTCCACTTATTGTCTTGCTTAGCAGCATGTAATGTTTATTAACAGATTTGAGACTGTTTCCGTATGTCACAGCAGACATCGATTGATCCATTTCTTTAACCGGCATCACTCCCTGTCTGCAAACGAGAGAATAGCATGGCAGCTAAATGACAGAGACCAGGAGAGGCTGGAGAGCTAAACACGTAAATGGCTTTAACACTGCTGTCTCCATAGCGCACAATCACCATAAGTGCCTTGCATCGATCAATTACTTTCAACCCTTCATTTAGATTTTCCCCATTAGGTCAAAAGAAAAGTTGAACCTATTATCAGCATCTTATCAGGTCTAGAACTAATTGTTTTTTGCTTGTTGACACAGGTTACTCCCAAAGGTGGTGCAGAAATAAGTGGTTAGGGTAGTATGCATTGTTTTGTGTGTTGGAGAGAAAGTGAGGGAATGACTGCTGCACCCCAAAGGAAAGAGAGATTAAATATATTCTATCTATAATATCTCAAAATCTGACATTTACACACTAACAGAGTAGGAGTTGTCTTCAGCCGTCAGCCATATTTAGTATTTAAATCTCTAAATGCTATAAATTAAATACTTTTCTGAGTGAGTAATTTGGAATGGGGACTGTTATGAAGAATTTGAATTATAATCTCATCAGCCTACTATAGAGACAATCCTCCATATGTCAGTTTGAGATAAATCAAAGACTGGATTTTGAGCCACTGTCAGCAGCAGCCCAAATCCACTTTGTTCTTTTTTCTTTGGTTTGTATGGGGGTGAGGGATGGAGGTTGGGCTTCTTACTGTACATGCTTGAGACATTACATGGTAGCCACCATTTGTATATGTTTCCATTCCATGTGATAATATTACACAAACCCTATTTACAATGCATGTATGTGAGCTTCATAGCACATTCATGAATATTGATTTCCTTGTGGGCTTCATCAAAATCAATTATTCCATCTGCCACAGAGAAGAGTTGTCATTTGTCGTCTGTGGAGACAAACAGCTTTTAATTTGGTACTCTGAAACATGTGGAAGTGAAGATAGATTTTCACTGGAGTCAACTTTGCAATCATTCCCTTAAGAAATAAGCATATTTACTGTGAACATGGCATTCAACTTCTTAAGTATTCAACATCTCCACATTGTTCAAATGTGGTGGCTCTTAAAGTGTTGTTCAGGGGTCCTTGGGGGTCCCCAGCTAAATGATTGATAGTTAGGAACCAAATGGACCCTTACCAGTCTGTAACTCAGAGAGTGGACAGACTAATACACTCTCTGAGTCATAGGGGTCCGTGGCCTAATGCCACGGACCTTGAAATTAAAAAGTTTGAGAACCACTGATCTACTGCAGCTTGCTCATATAATAATATCAGAATGTACTTCTGTTCTGGCTGCAAACAAGGAAGCTCAACTTATCAAGGGTGTACCCAAAACTACTAACCCATCCTGGTCCACTTCTACAGAGCCGCTGTCATCCTCCATCACAGTCAGGCTCCACTTGTTCCTGTTTCAAAGGTACAACTGCAGCATGTCACCCACAGCACTGAGAGGGTCAATGCCTGCCTCCACTGAGGGGCTACCCACTGCCAGCATGGAGAGGACATAGGGAAGATTGCCTCCGACACTGCCCACCCAGGCAATCAACCGTTCCAGGAACTCTGGAGGGGGTGGGACTCGTCCATCATTGTTGGCACTACCCACTACTACCACAGCCTTTTCCCCAAAAAACGTCCGCCTACTTGACAAGCCCTCTAAGCTGCCATCCATTTCTCAACTGAGTAAGCCTGTACAAATGTTACATACTGACTGATCTATTGATATTGTGTTGTGTAGAACCCAACCTATTTTTTTCTTCCAAAAGTATTGGCAAAATAAATGATTTATGCATCAAGGCTGGAGTGTAGTGTACGACTGCTTTATTATTATTTTCTTGTTATTCATTGCTGGTACACAGTGGCACATGTCACATCAGTCCTGACAACACCAACACCAAGCAGCTCCAGTAATATGATATTTTCTAATTATCCCACTCTATCTCTGTTATTGTTGACAATGGCAGACTAAATTACTGTATTAGCTGACACCAGACTAAATGACTCAAATCAGTCCTCATGAAATGCTTTATGTGGCTGGTCAAAAACTTACACCAACTCCTACGAACTGACATAAACTTTTATTCACAAAGCATTCTTTTCTCCAGGGATTATTTTGGGCTAGACTTTTCAAATCAATATAAACACAATGATCACGAAACTTTTTCAAAAGATAATTATGTATTAGGATTATCTCAAGCAAGTTTCAAGTCTCTGAAAGTTATTTACATACCATATTGGAATGAAAAATAATAAGAAATAATAATCTAATGGGTTCCTTGGAAGAAAAACAAAACGTTGGAAAATAGCCAGCCTAGAGTCAATTCTAAAGTGAGTGGTAATTAATGGGCTAAACATACTGTACCAGGCCACTGGTATGGCCCTTTTATCGTGACCCTATATCATACCAACACTGTGTGTGGATTATTGGTAAGATGATGTCTTCATTGGCACGAATTTGGCACCACCCCATCTTCACCAGCGTCTATAGCTGCACCATCAAGAGCATGGAGTCTGGCAGCAATACTCGCTGGTATGAGATCTGCACTGTCCTCGACCTCCAGGCTGCCCAGCAGGTGGTGAAAAACAGCCCAGCTCTTCCCAGACAGTGAGCTATCAGCCGTGCAGGACATCCACTCCAGCAGGTGAATGCCCATGAATTCATCAGGGACCCGAGCCACCCCAGCCACAAACTTCTGGCAAATGGTACTAGAGCATCCGGTCTCAGACCAACAGGTTCTGAGACAGCTTCTACCTCTATGCCCAGAGAGACTGCTGACTTCTTAGACCCCCTTTGGACCTATAGTAATAGTCACTGCACTGACTATCTCTCATGCACCTCAAGACGTCTAATGCAGTGTCTCCCCTGTGTTGACTGCACTTATTATAATTGTTTTCTTCCTCATTTGTATTCACTATATTTATTTGATATACATGAAGATGCTCACACATTAAGCATGTCGTTGACAGCTAAAAACGGCTACAATGCTGTTTTGTTACTGTGAATTTGACAAGGGTCTCACTTTGTTAATTCACTACAATTGCCTTTACGTTACAGTTGTCTCTCTCACACACACACACACACACACACACACACACACACACACACACACACACACACACACACACACACACACACACACACACACACACACACACACACACACACACACACACACACACACACACACACACACACACACACACACACACAAGAGTGAGTCTGTCTCCTATTGAATGTGAAATGCATGTGTATTAAGTTTGTGTAATTGTGCGTTGGTCCTGAAATGCTTGCACATTTCTTTTCAGTCAGATCACAGTACCAGATACTGTACAGGTGAGAGAAGGGGACTCGATAGCTCCTGGTGACTGCTAATTACTTTCCCTAGTCTGGGTGGAGAAACTGAACTCCTCTACCTCAACTACTGTTGAGGTGAACCTGAGCAAGGTGCTTGCCTTGCCCCCAGCTGCTCCAGCAGAGCTAATGGTCAGCAGTAAACATGGTGTACTTGAGCTGGGCAGCTCCCAGGTGTAAATATGGATAGATGCATGAATATGAAACAGAGGATTATGCAAAAGAACACACAAGCTCGGGAAACTCTCCTGGCAACATAAAGGAAGAGACAAATTCCTATGCCTTTCGTTTGTGCCTGACAAGGATTCAGATTCTGAAGCCTTGTGTCAGCTTTGACATAATTTCCATGTAATACCTATTACATTTGTATGACAGTGGTTTAACAGTTTAGCATTTTATTAGGCTAAATTTCTAAATCAAAGTCCTGCTGAAAACCGTCAACTTAAATCCTCTTGGAGGAGCAAGTTGTCTTAGAGGTTGAGATGCTGAACAATAAAAAGAAGTCGACTGTTTGGATCCCTGGCACCTAAACAGATGCAGCATGAAGTCATATCCTCGCTGTGAGAGCTAGTGACTGGATAGCGGTACTGGTATTACATATACATTATCTGGCATCACTGCATAAGCTTCCTTGAGCTCAGCACACAGCTCCAGTAGTGCTGCGGTAGTGCAGTAGGCAGCCCTGTACTTTGACCTATGGAATTAATGCATGCGTCAGGGCTACTTGTTAGTGTATTGAAAATAGCATTTCTGTTAGCCTATACCTAGTGTGACGTGGAAAGAAAAGCAACTCCACCACCAGCAACAACAACATAATCTCCATATCTATGTATAATCTCAATTTGTAAAAAAGAAATGTGTGTTGAGACATCACATTTTGTCAACGTTTCTTTGGGGCCAAATACATTTCCATCGGAATATTCATTAATTAAAATGTAACAGCCTTTACCTTAGGCATAGAACAGTTATACATACTGCATGTATTATTAATCTCCTGTTGCTGTTTGACATTACAGGCTCATCCACATTATAATTGGTTGAATGAAGCAATCAAGTCTGTGAATTGTCTACGAATGTTTGCCAGCCACCACAGAATGAACAACGAGTTACATTTTGACCAGTTCTTTGACCAAGACTTGCAACTGGTGTCTTTGGGTCCTTACTGTGTATTCAGTTCAACCAGGAAGAAAAACAAGATGGGTGAGGTTTTGTAATGAGCACATCCATTCTCAGTACATGAGGATGAAAAACATTGGGCAGATGCTGCCCTCTACAGGTATGATTATGCCTTGCATTCCTGTCAGACTTCACTTCACAGAATGGAGCTATTCACTGGTGCTGTTCCCAGAGGCACTAACTAATTGCAATTATTTAAGACTAATACAAAAAAATCTGAAATTGTTTCTAGATCAAGCTACTGCTAGTCTACTTAATAAAAGTGCTCTGCGGCAGGTCACAGCGTCAAGACGGTAGCTTTAATGCTGACACAGTGTATATTTCAGTGTGGGAACAATACAAGGAGGCCAGTAAGAAATGAGATCTCTCACTAGAGCCAAAACAAAGCAGCACAAAAACAGGAAAGACAGATAGTTAAACCCAATAACTTAAGTATCAGTCTCCCCTGTCAAACAGCCACAAGCCTGGCTGAGTTGAAGATAGAAGGCAGAAATGGTGCCAGTAGAGCATAAAGAAGACTTGGCAGCCATATGCCTAATTTATGCTCCATCGTGCAATGGTGCTGCACACCGGAAATAGCAGATCTAGAAGCCCTCAACGTGTTGCATACGGATTGAGAGCTTGTAAGGTCGGCTATTTTTGGCATGTATCACTGTTGTATGATGAAGTATAAATCAGCCAAAAGTTTACACAAGTGACATACTGTGACATTGAGCACATACAGCGTACATGTCTGGAAAAAACGGGGTGCGGGATAGGTATGTCTCAAGGTCTTCTTGATTGAAAGCTGAAGGCTCTCAATTTGTGGTGCTATGGCTAAAACGCAGACGCTTGAACTAATGGTATGCTTTTATGGAATTTAATAATTAATAACAATAATAATAATTCTCTTTATTATTATAAAAAATATGTATTTGTTGTCTCCGCCAGACCGGAGACTATAGGTTTTACTCCTGCCCATCTGTCAGTGTCCTCCATGTGTCTGTGAGCAGCTGATCTGCAACGTTGGACAGGTCGACTTTGCATGCACACTCCCAGGAGGCTGGTTTTTCAAATCAGCCTCATGGTGGTGCTATAAAAGGCAGCTTTACAATTTGGCCTATACCTCTTGAACCATATAGGTCATACAAGAATATCCCCTATATACGCAAGATTTTCTGTAATTTGCGTTTTCTTCAAAACACACTTTTTGCTCCTACTACTCCAGATTGTGTCCAAAACTCACATTCGGTACACATCATTTCTGTGGTCACTTGATCAAGATGTATCAATGTACGATTTTTTTCAGATTCCTGGCAATGATTGGCTTTCAATCATTGCCAATAGCAGAAACTGGAGAAGAAGATGATGCTAAACTTCTGTGTTATGCACACATCATGAACACAGAGACTGACTGATTGCTGTGAAACTTTACAGGCATAGTCCCAGTAGGCCAAGGAAGAACTGTCACCCCAGATCGTTCAAATCGGCCACATGGTGGTGCTATAACAGCTCGCGTTCTAGCCTATAACTCTTGAGCCAAGTCATTTTCCCCCCTGGATTACTTGGGGCCAATGTGCCAGATTAGGCTGCTATTTTGCATTTTTGTAAAAATGTGTGTGTCCGTGTGTGTGTGTGTGTGTCCCTGTGTGTGTGTCCGTCTGTCTGTCTGTGAGCAGCTAATCTCCGGCACCGTTGGGCCGACCGCAGCGAAACTGTGCACACACACTCCCTGGATGCCAGTGCAGAACCTCTGCCCAGGATTTTTCAGATCCGCCTGTCATAGTGCCACCAGGAGGTCGATTTATTCTAAACACATTTTTATATTACTCTACAGATTTTGTCCAAACATAACGCAAATATATCACACATTTGATGAACATTTTTCATGGACATAGTTCATATCAGTTCATAACTGTGAAAGTCCTTAACAGTGATTACTCAAATGAATCAACATTAATTTAACCATGAACTATTGAACAGTATAATTAAAACATGAATTTTGTTTAACTTCAGTCGTGATCAATACTGTCACACAACTGTATTTCCGTGGCTTCTCGTTTCTGGAACCCAGTTCTGCCAAGTTGGGTTGACGTTCTGTCAAAATCTGCAGTGTGGCTTGAGAAGAACTTGCACCACCTCCAAGATTCGACATACCCCTGTGAAAAGTGCCCTGGTGAATTAAAAGGTATTCCTGCTGGAATTTCCCAACAGTGTGGGCAGGGAGTTGACTGAGAAGAGCATGCATTGCCAGTTGGTGTTGGTACGACGGTCTATGCTGAAGGTGTGGATTGCGTGGATACTGAGTTTGACAGGCTATCAGCATGGTTATGTAAGTGTTGACTGACACTGAGGAAGTAGGCTGCCGGCAGCTGTTCCAGGTATGCCGGTGGGATATTCAATGTTTGACAGACCTCTCCCTTGTTGTTCCATGAAAAATAAAATTCCATGTCTGTCTGTTTTTCGTTTGTGTTGTGGTTCCATTGCACCCATAAACTCCAGCGTCTCCTCGGTACACAATCCGAAGTAAACGTGTTTGGCGGTCGAGTTTCATCCATGTTTGACACGGTGAGTTCCTTAAGCAGCAAGGTAGCTTGTGGTGCCAGTTCAGCCCGGCTTGTCACAGCTGCATTGATTGGCCAGCTGCCATATTACCCACAGGGCTGATACTTTTAGCTTGCAATGATTGGTTAACTGCTGTATAAACCCCTAGGGAAGATATGGCAGCTGACCAATAAGCTCGTTAGTCCTTACTACAGGGTCAGTCCTCTTTTGGTTGATTGATTGATTGATTGCTTGATTGATTATCAATCAATGTACAGGGAATTCATAAACAGCAGGGTTTTTGCTTTCAAAATAAAATAAACTCCCAAAACTTCCACTACAAAGCCAAAGTGCAGTGACAACGCAAATAATCAAGCTGATACATTACATTACATTACAGTCATTTAGCAGACGCTTTTATCCAAAGCGACTTACAATAAGTGCATTCAACATAGGTAGGGAACGAAACTACTAATCACCAGAGGTCTTAAGTGCATTTCCTGTAAAAACAAGCAACCAAGAGTATACCTAGCGCTAAGGTAAAAGTGCAATATATCAGCTATCTACTTTCATAAACACATGAGATAAAATAGCCAAATCAAATGAGCACGAGCTAATAGATCCAATACAACAATACAACAATAGTTCCTACAACTACTTAACAACAAGTAGGCCAGGCAAAGAGGAAGGGTAGTGTTTCCTGAAGAGGTGGGTTTTCAGCCTGCGGCGAAAGATGGGCAGTGACTCTGCTGTCCTGACATCAGTGGGAAGTTCATTCCACCACTGTGGGGCCAGAACAGAAAAAAGTCGTGACCGTGTCGATCGACCAGAAGGACCATTGAGTGGCGAGGGAGTCAGTGATAAAAGTGGCTTTAAACTGGCAGCCAAATATCAGTATAGTATAGAATTGATATTGCACTAATTGTACATCTGTTCATGAGGTAATTGTATAATCCCCCATATCCTAAAGGCTGATTTTACCTTTATGCCAAATAAATATGTCAGTGTCTCCAAAAAATAAATAAATGGAGTTACTGCCCTTTGGCTTTGTGGGGCAGTGTACTTTTAGTGAGTTTGTGGAGTGTGGGTTGAATTTCTTTTCCTTTGCAGTCGTGATCTGTGCATTCCAACTGGCTCACAGATGCCATCCACCAACAAAAGGCTGTCTTACTCCATATCCCACACATTTTTGTTTGTCATCAAAACACGGGATGTGTGATATAACTATCTTTTGTACTATGTCTGTGGGCTGTTGTGTAAAAGAAAAAAAAACTAGTTCAGATATTAGAAGAAAAGCGACTTTACTGCAACAGATGTTTTCATTCAGTAAGGCTTATGCCACCTCCAGAAGGATCAGCATTCTGGTCTGCCAGCACTAACGTCCTCCGCACACTATAAGCACTGATCCCCATCTAAAATACAACATTACATTTCTCAATGCAGCTGCAATATCAGCCAGAGTGATAAGAGGAGAGTGTGCTTGCAGGCGCATTCTTATTATTATCATTATTATTTTTGTGATGAAGCACATGGCAAGATGATATAGACACTGGTTATATGCTTTGGAAACAGCTCATACAAACAGTGCTGAACAAAGTCTGTTTCTTACACACACTACTAACAAAAACAACGAGTGCATTACTCCACAACATGAATACAATCCACCACAGCACTAAAACAATCAATATCAATCTTTCTTCGAGTAATGAGAAATGTCTCTCTATTTTCAGTCAGGCTGGCTTCTGTTTTCAGTAGCTTCATTAGCTGAATGTGTATCCTGATGTACGGTAAGAACTGACCACAAATCCCTACCTTCTACAATAAGCCTATAGGTTGTTGCTACAAATCCAGAACACTTATATCTGCAGGCCACGACCTGGCTTTCCATCCTTGTTGTTCAACATCAATCACTAGGTCAGTACTGTATATCATTCTACGCAATCCTTTCATATGCCTTGTCTACTAAATCTTCCCATGGAGTATAGAGTTGGGCGATGTCTGCAGAAATTTGACATTGCGATGGGCACATCAACATTATGACGGACGATGGCATCGTCCTATTGTGGATAATGGTGCATCACACATATCATACAGCTTTAATTAAGATTATCGTGCCTGGCTGAACAACCACCTCACATGATCTCATCTCATATGATCACATGCGGAAGCAGATGTCAACAATGGAGATGATTAAACTTGCTGTGGTAACAGAGGAACGGTTGTGATGTATCTAAGAAGACACATTTTATAGACATTGTGTTCTTGCCACAAATTGACAAGCCTCAGCTGTCCAACATAAGACCAAGGGCCCTATCTTGCGTGCCGCCCTACCCCTTATCCCTAAACTTATTAGCCATATTTTGCTATTTTTAAAAACATTTTAAAATAGTTCAACTAACCGATCTACATCGACACACTGTGAGCTTGTAGATCGGCTATTTGAACTATTTCAAAATAGTAAAAAATGGCAAAAAAGTGTAGGGATAAGGGGCAAGATAGGGTTTGATAATTAACTGTGCGGCCCCAGTCGTCTGTGAGCCGATTCGGAGGTCTAAGATTGGATCTTTGATCCCCTCACACTATAGGATAATCTGGACAGATAATCGGTTCCGATGTGATAGATGATTTAATAATAAAAAATAAACTACTTCTTCACCTTCCTCGCCTCTTTTTTAAACGGTTGTGTGCAGCACTTATGATGCTGAACCACTCTCAAGGCCCTTTATAAAACTCTGTACTGTATGTGCAGCTGTGTCCTCTCTTTGGCTTTACTCTGTGATTACACACTATAATCTGTGTGTGTGTGTGTGTGTGTGTGTGTGTGTGTGTGTGTGTGTGTGTGTGTGTGTGTGTGTGTGTGTGTGTGTGTGTGTGTGTGTGTGTGTGTGTGTGTGTGTGTGTGTGTGTGTGTGTGTGTGTGTGTGTGTGTGTGTGTGTGTGTGTGTGTGTGTGTGTGTGTGTAATTGAACCAGTTTTGTTCTGATTTTAAACTTTAAAAAAACACTTCATGTTGAGAGAGAGAGAGAGAGAGAGAGAGAGAGAGAGAGAGAGAGAGAGAGAGAGAGAGAGAGAGAGAGACAGACCGACAGACAGACAGACAGACAGACAGACAGACAGACAGACAGACAGACAGACAGACAGACAGACAGACAGACAGACAGAGCACAATAAATATATTGTCGACATTAGAGATCTGACAAGGTCATCCATTATGATGTAATAGGGGGGCAGTGCTTCTGCAGGAAACTGTCCTGGGCATTACAAGAGAAGTATTGAGTCTGACCATGTCATTGAGGTTGTCAAGTTAGCATTTACCAATACAGATGTTCCAATGAATCAGGCATCACTATGAGACTCAACAATAAATTCTTGGCAGCTCACAACTGTTTGTTTTTGCATTGCTCTGAACATGAAATGGCCCACTCAGCACATCTGAAATAACAGCCCATTCAAAACGTGGGGGAGAAAAACACTATCATAAAAGAGAAAACAACACAGCAAAAAGTGGTAATTTAACACCGGAACCTCACGGGTCCATTCTTTCACTGTAGTAGTTAAATTAACACTTATTAATTAACATTTTGAACTGGCTAAATGAATTGACTTTTTTTGCAATACACTGGCTAAAATAACTACATCAGCACCTTTGGATTCTGTAATTACTACATTTTATTACACTAGCAATAATTACAAACATAATTTAAGCATGTAGTTCTTTTAAAGATATCCATATTACATGCTAAAATTGGCCTTTGCCTACATTGAACCTGGAAATGTTTGTAATGATGTTCACACAAAAACAAAGACATGCAACCTCTCTCTTTACAGTTAAAATAAACACAGTGGCATATACATAATGTGTGTAATGACCTGGAAAATTGGCTTAAGTGTTTCTTAAGCTTAGATATTATAACAACGCTGGGTTTCTTCTCCAAAAACACAAAAACAACTTGAATTCAGATGTTCCCTGCTAACCATGTCACTCATGGTATAACCCCAAAAATGTCTATGTAAAAGAGGAAATAACATGGCAATAAATCCAAAGCTGCATAAACCTTGTTACATGAGTATAGATACAAACACAAATTGAACAACAAGTACAATAATTCAGAACATCTTCACAGAATCTGTAATCATAACATGCCACGGTGGGCCAGAATAAAAAAAAGAAATAACTTAGTCGACCTGCAGCTACGATTACCTACTGTACACAAGGCAGAGTTTTCTGGGCTTTGAAAAGGTTGATTATGCCATCATTAAATATGAAGGAATCTATGTAGGTGACCTGTAATCCACACACAAGTAAACTGAATTTGAAGTCACACATAGAATAACAAGAAATAGGGAAATCAGAATGTAGAGAAGGTACTATAGATCGACAGACAGACAGACAGACAGACAGACAGGCAGATAGACAGATAGACAGATAGACAGATAGACAGATAGACAGATAGATAGATAGATAGATAGGGCCCCCAAGTACTCCAGGATCAGCCCTGGAAAGGCTTTTTTATATTTAATAATATAATTGGTTGATGTGCGATTGGAAACAGTAAACAAATGTTCTACTATTTATATCCCATAGTTCAGCGCATGGATGTGAACGGTCCACTTTTAAAAGGGATTCTGTTGCAAGTGGTTGCAAGATGCAACTGATTGCATCATGAATCATTGGTGTGGACTTTTAAGGCTCTGTTTCATTAGTGTAGCAGAGCCTTTCCAGTGAGTCAACGTGCATAACTGCAGCACCCTGACTCTGTTTGACCTAGTCACATATGTAAGTTTAAGTAAAAAAAAAGAACAATGTAGTGCTTCAGAGAAACTAGCAGGATACCATGTATCCTGCTAGTTCAACATGCTATCTCAACAATTTTTAAAAGATTTTTTTTTTAAAGGCTAAACAACATGCTATCTCAACAATTTTTGTCTCCGACAGGCCAAAAGGCATGGCGAGAGAGTATGTTTTACCCCCTGTCCGCCCGTCCGTCCTAGTGTCCGTGTGTCCGTCTGTCCATCTGTCTGTGAGCAGCTAATCTCAGGCACTGTTGACCCGGTCGCTGCGAAACTGTGCACACACACTCCCTGGATGCCAATTCAAAACCTCTGCCCCAAATTTTTCACATGGGCCAGTTATAGCGCCATCAGGAGGCCGATTTGTGCAAAACCCATTTACTCCTACAGATTTTATCCAAACGTCATGCAAATCAGTACACAGTATTTTTTTCCATATTCCATCCTCATTGGCTACGGTTGGCTTCCAAAATTTGCAGGATTGGTCCGTTTTGAAAAAAAAAGCCTCAAATCATGAACGCAGCTTGCGCTTTCCGTGCAATTTCACACGCACATTCCCGCTAGGCCGGGGAAGAAATGCCACCCTTTTCACATTGGCCTGTTATAGCGCCACCAGCAGGTATAATTTAGCAAAACACATTTTTGGAACAAAATGCCTCAAATCATGAATGCAAGGTCCGATTGCCGTGAAAGGCCCAAGAAGAAATGGCACCCTTTTCACATTGGCCTATTATAGCGCCACCAGGAGGCCACAATAACCTACCGAACCTGGCGGAGACCTGTGCTCCGAGGAGCACTTTTTCTAGTCTTAACATTATTTCGTTACACAAGAAAAATGCCTATTCTACGTACATGTCATATTGTTTGGCAAAAAGCAGTTGCAACTAGAAAAAGTGCTCCTCGGAGCACAGGTCTCCGCCAGGTCAGGTACGTTATTGTGGCCTCCTGGTGGCGCTATCATAGGCCAATGTGAAAAGGGTGCCATTTCTTCTTAGGCCTTTCACAGCAATCAGACACTGCATTCATGATTTGAGGCATTTTGTGCCAAAAATGTGTTTTGCTAAATTAGACCTGCTGGTGGTACTATAACAGGCCAATGTGAAAAGGGTGACATTTCTTCCTCGGCCTAGTGGGAATATGTGTGTGAAATTTCACGGAAATTCTTCAAAACGGACCAATCCTGCAAACTTTGGAAGCCAGCCTTAGCCAAACAAGATGGAATATGGAAAATCGGACAGATCCGTGTTGATCACATGACTATAGAGATACTGTGTACCAATTTGCGTGATGTTTGGATACAATCTGTAGGAGTAAAATAAAAAAATGGGTTTTGCACAAATTGGCCTCCTGGTGGCGCTATAACAGGCCCATGTAAAAACATTGGGGCAGAGGTTCTGAATTGGCATCCAGGGAGTGTGTGTGCACAGTTTCGCAGCGACCGGGCCAACGGTGCCGGAGATTAGCTGCTCACAGACAGATGGACACACGGACGGACAGGGTGCAAAACATACTCTCTCGCCATGCCTTTCGGAGACAATGAACATAAATCAACGGTAAATAAGCCAAACAAACAAAATGTTCCAGATATAAATACATAAAACTAAAACAAAACAATCCCACAACCATCAATAAGCGTGTCATTATATAGATCTATATGGATCCATTACAATAATATACACTATATAAACCCAATATTATGCATTATAAGCTACTGTATGCATTGCACTATACCACATCAACATCTACATAGTGATCCAATATTCCCATATATGGTATGGGCATATACTAATGACATCAGGTATCTCCATATGGTCATAAAAGGGACACAGGTAAACAGACAGATACAAAGATCTCCATATATAGGCACAAAAGGGACACATGGGTACTCTGACAAAGCCTCCGACACTATATGACTCAGACATATTGGTTGGATCGGCGGTGCAACGTACTGTAGGTGTGAGGGCTGCATAGCGGCTCGAACTCTAGATATGAGGGCTGGGCTGCATAGCGGCCCGAACCTCTAGTAGAAAAAAATCACACCCTGTGTGAAGACAGTGGTGCCTTTGATGAGCCCCGTATTGATGTTGTCATCAATGTTTGTTTATTGGACATACGGACGGACACACAGACAAAGTCAGATATAGGAGTGGTTGGCACCACTCAAAAAAAATCACACCCAGTGTGAAGTGAGCGTGTTATTTAAGGTCATCACAGTGATGGAAGCTCACTTTTAAAAAAAAAAATGTTTTTGAAGTGCGTGGTGCTATTTCAAGGTTATGAATTTCATCATGCGTCTCGCTAGCCAATCACAGAGTGGTCTGAATACTCATCAGCCAATCACAGTACAGGGAAAGACAAATTTTCACGACGGATAGGTCATGGGTCGCAACCCCACTTATAGGAGCGGCTACACCGCTCAAAAACTACTAGGGGGGGACACGACAAGGAGAGAGGAGTGCTAGGGCTGGGTTTCTGTGGCAGAAAATTGGGAGTGAGTCTGCAGTTCTGACTGCAAGGGGGAGTTTATGCCACAGTTTGGGAGCCAGGAGGGAGAAGAGTCTAGCACATGCAGAGCATTGGCCAATGTGTTTTAGGGAAGGCTCAAACAACCTCCCTGTGTTAGCTGATCTAAGCCAATAGTTCCTTGGTCATCCCTACATTAGGCCACCGACATGATGCAGGTGGTCTACTGTTATCGCAGGGCAATCAAGATTTTTTCCTTCATGTTTTCACAGTGAAGTGTGTATTAACACTCTTTCCACAGAAGCCTGGCAATGGGACATTAGGATAATCTTTTCGATGTTTTCCCACAGATCACTGAATGGATGCTCTTTGGCCAGATGTGCATGGAAGAAGCTGCCCAGTTTGGAGTGGGCCCCCACGGGCCACTGTGAGGCATCCTCACTCGTTTTGCAGATTACAGTTAAGTCCCTGATCTAGTTGAGGATTGTGTCACACCTGTTCTCTCTGATCTGTCCAGCACCAGAGGTGATCTGTGGGCACAGCCTCAGTTGTTTTTCAGAATGGTCTGGCTTATCTTTAATTTCCTGTGGATCCAGTCATGCGAAGTTTCTTACTAGTGTATACCCGAGGGAGTGTTTCTCCAGCAGCTTTGTTACAGCTGTATTGCAGGCTGTGACGTCCAGGCAAGTCACACGCCATATTATTGCCTTATTGCCTTATTTATTACTAGAGGTTCGCTACACAGCCCTCACACACACCTACCCGCACTGCCGATCCGACTGGGGCCCATATGTGGAGATGTCTATATCTGTCAGTTCAGTCCTTGTCCCTTTTGTGCCCATATATGGAGCTGACTGATTTGTTTGCGCCTAATGCCATGAGGTTAAACACACTCCATTTGGGCGTAGCTGCATTGGGAACTCCTTATATGGTTATGGCTGAGTAATGGTGACGTGAGTGTGACATCAGAGGGCCTGCCGGCCGGCCGGCCCTACCTTAAGCCAATTTTAATATAGGATGACATCAACCTTACTCTGGCCCATGCTCTCTGACAGTGCAGAGAGCATGGGCGTAAAGACCCACCAAAGCGTTATCAGTAGTCTGTGTGTGTGTGTGTGTGTGTGTGTGTGTGTGTGTGTGTGTGTGTGTGTGTGAGAGAATGGAGCACAGCGTGCAGGGGGAAGCGTGCTCGCGCGCACACACACACACACACACACACACACGCGGTGCAAGGGGAAACACGCTCACACGCTCGCGTGCAGGAAGGGAGAAGCAGCAAGCGGCTATGATTAGCTCTGTGTTTTTTCATGAAGCTGCCCACGCATGTGCAGTTTTCCCGCACGGTGAAAGATGATCCCTCGCAAACGGACAACAAACAAATTGCAACCTAACTGCAACCTAACTGCAGAGGCACTGCGCGCATGGGCAGTTCTGCCAATTGTATTATAGGATACTGGATTCACACCAAATGCGTTGATAGAGTATAGTATATACTGTAGGTCAACAGATCAAGCCGCGCGGTGCATGATGCATACAACATGGCAAGGTTTTTAATCAGACTGCTTATCTGAAAACTTGCATTGACTTGGTTGAATTAAACGTAATGTAAATGCAGTGTCCACCACAAACACGGCCACCTCGCTACGACCTGGTCAAACTATCATATACAGTGCCACTGCTGCTCAAATATGAATTAGCATTGTATTTTCTGCATTGCCTATTTCTCACCTCAAATGTTTTCAGGAACACATTTGTTGTGTACAATTCAGCTATGAAATGAGATGAAATGTGCATTACTTGGCCACGGTGACAGTTACAGCAAAACAAAAACGAAGCACTGCCAAACAAGGCATACATATTATACATAACTGCGATACAGCATACTTACTGTGAACCCACAAGCATGACAACAAATACTGTAAAGTTTCAGGTAACAGTTTCTTTACTGGTAAGCTCAGATTCAAACATGCAGGCAAAATGTCAAAACTAGATAATAATTCGATCCATGGTCTGGTGAACAGGCATGGTCTAAAGAGGCCGGTCTGGAAAATCAGACGCATAATAAGGCTAAGGACAGATAGGCCTCTCTCTCTCTCTCTCTCTCTCTCTCTCTCTCTCTCTCTCTCTCTCTCTCTCTCTCTCTCTCTCTCTCTCTCTCTCTCTCTCTCTCTCTCTCTCTCTCTCTCTCTCTCTCTCTCTCTCTCTCTCTCTCTCTCTCTCTCTCTCTCTCTCTCTCTCTCTCTCTCTCTCTCTCTCTCTCTCTCTCTCTCTCTCTCTCTCATATATATATATATATATACATATACACACATATACACACATATATACACACACACACACACACACACACACACACACACACACACACACACACACACACACACACACACACACACACACACACACACACACACACACACACACACACACACACACACACACACACACACACACACACACACACACACACACACACACAGCAAGAAACTGTAGACCACCATTTTGGAAAACTTTGTATAGTACTGTGCTTGTACCTTCATTCTATCTGCTATGACTTGTTTTGTGAGAAGAATTTTAAATGGAACAGTGTAAACATGGAGCACCTATAGTAGCACTTTGGTATGGCACTAGGAATGTAGGAGTTGAGGCATTCAATTTTGTTTGACTCGGTACCACAGATAAATATTGCGCGTTGTGAGTGATTTTTGGCTCTTTCTTATAATATTTGACAATTTGGCCAATGTTTGACAAGTTTATTTCTTTTTGTATAGTTTGTTGATTACTTTTGATGCAGTAATGGTCATTTTCTTCGCTTTTTTTAGGTATTAAAAGGCTACTTAAATTGTCACTTCACTGTCATCTGGGGACCCCCCAAAATCACATGGGGACCCCCCTGGGGGGTCCGACCCACAGGTTGAGAACCACTGCCAGGGACCAGGGATAGAACAATAATCACTGAAGGATTGACAGGGACAGATCAACAGGCCAGGCTAGAGGATCACCTCCCCTCCCCCAAGAGAAATAAGCAGAGATGTGGTTCAAGCGCATATAGCCTATACCACTCAGAACACTTGGCAGTAGGCATGTAACGATTCACTCAACTCACAAATCACCATACGATTCAAATCACGATACTAAGTTCACGATACCATTTTCTCACAATTTCTTAAACACAAAATAATTTTCCAGACAAATGACCAAAAAAACTTTTTTTAATGATTTCTCTTACACAAATCCAGTATTTTCTTTGTATAAACCAATGCCCTAAACAAATGGTCTAGGGCATTTTCTTTTTACAATACTGTGTTTTCTCTTATCCTCTTTTCAATACAGTAACTAATGACTGAAAAGTATTTTTTCTTAAATTCTCTTACAAAGATACTGTATTTTCTTCTCTTTTTTTTAAGTGCCCTCTGCTTTTTGCATCGCGTTAATTTTTTTATTAGAATTGTCACCCATTTGAATCAATTTTAATCGATTTACGATATATCGCTAAATGCCTACTTGGCAGTGTTGCGTGCCAAGTAGTCCTACTGTGCCTTCCAAACTTTAGTTTAGCTGACATGGACTTCACATTAACATTGGAACTGCAATATCACGCACAGCTGCTTTTGCAGTGAAATGTCAATTTGTAACACCTTTCCACAAGATGCTTCTAAATGAGATTTGGAAAGAAAACAGTAGAAATAAAACACTATAAAATTTGAAAACACTTTTGGTTGGCATATAGCCAGTAGCCACACTGTAAAAAACTTGAGAATTGTGACGCATTTTCATTGGTATGCACTAATATTTTACTCCAAGGCCAAAAGGGGGTTCTCCTTCCATTCCGACATCTCGCCACTCCGACTAGTGGCTTCCGCGTGCGGTTAGGGTTAGGGTTAGGGTTAGGTATAGGGTTCGTTAACGTCGGAAAGGCGACATGTCGGAAAGGCGAAATGCACCCGGCCAAAAGATGGTGAATTGCAATGCAGCAACAACATTAAAGTTAGAGTGCCACATAGCTAATTCCTCCTTAATAATGATCGTTTGGGTATTACTGTATATCCACATTTTATTTATTTATTCACTTATTCGTTTTTTTGGTAAGATTGTATATTAAGATCGTTTCTATAATGCATTATAATGAATGAATGAATGAAAAAACTATATATTAATGCACTTATAATGCTTCATGTGTAATAGTTATAATGTGCTGTTCCACTGAGCTTATAATGCATTATGACCAGCACTTTATACGTTATACATCTTATATCTTATCTTATATTATACTATTATAATTGACAAGGCCTCCAAAGTACGTCCGGGGTTGGTCAGCACAGGATCACTCCACTTGCCTCCAAACTTGCCACAGACTATTGATCAGAGCTCTGGCTATTATTTAGGCTTCTTACCCCACCTTTATCAGTGATCAGACTCTCAGCTTGACTGATTCCCTGATAGGCCAATCAGACCCTCAGCCTGACTTGGCAAGGCTTCGCATGACGTTTATGCCGGACTTCGCAATACGTGTGTGCAGAGCTATTGTACACTACATTACTACATTACTACTCTAGGCCAATCAAACTCTCAGGAGAGGAGGAGAGGAGGGGAGGGGAGGAGAGAGGGAGAGGAGAGAAGGGGAAGGAGAGGGGAGGAGAGGAGAGGGGAGGGGAGGAGAGGAGAGGGGCGAAGCGGCCCAAACCTCTAGTTGTTATAAGTTGTCTTTACGCGAGAATTTCTGGGAACTCAGATTACAAGTTGTCATACATGATTATAAACATTTATAATGAGTGTTATAATACTTTATAAGCCCATTATAAATGTGATTATAATGCATTATAGACCCGACTTTTAAGTAAAGTGTTACCCCAAAAGAACCACCAAAGTCCACCAAAGCACTGCTCTCCCTTCTCTCCTTTGTCAAATGGATATTGCAATATTTTTAAACATTCTCTTAAATAAAAGCTGCTTCAACACCACTGCTGGTTTAAATAAGCAGCTGACAGATTTTTTAATTTGTGGACGATATAGATTAGCAAGAAAAAGTGCCACATTCTCTTCTGGGGTCGTATACACATAGGGCACAACATGACTGTTTTCTTTGAGTGACATGATTACATTTTTGATTAAATAAACCACCTAAACCCTATATACTTCATTGATCAGGGTCCCACAGGGCTCAATACTTCTTCCGCTCCTTTGGTCCACCAAATCCCTTCACCTAACATAGCTGATCTACAAGCTCACAGCGTGTCACAATGTGACAGGTTGTGAGCTTGTAGATCTGCTATTCTTCCCAAACGTTCGCTCCAGAATAGGGATGCTAATAGGATTCATGTGGTTAAGTAAAAATGAGAGGATGTACATGGTCCTAATACATCAGGACACACACACACACACACACACACACACACACACACACACACACACACACACACACACACACACACACACACACACACACACACACACACACACACACACACACACACACACACACTGCTGTTTATCTCTGCATAACTCTGTAAGTGATGTATGCTGTTTACAGTGATTATACACACAAGAGGCCACACTGAACATTTTTTGTCAAATGACGGTCAAATTACCCCACTACATTTAAAAAGCACTTTGTTGACCAGGTTGGGCAAAATACGATCATCATTAATGTTCAGCGCCTTTAAAGTTACCATTGAAGCAGCAAATGGATATATTGATACTATGGATGGTAGGAAATTAACCTGTCCTGCAGTCACTGAAGATCAGCACCAGATCAACACCAGCATAAGGCAGTCCGATCAGCCTGGGCCTTAATCCGTGGTTGAGGATTAACACAAACAACAGCAAAAGCTTTTGAGTAAAATAAAGTATCACAATAATTGGAAAAAGCTTCAAAGTGCACTTTGACTTAAGGGGGGTGCAAGAGTAAAAGGCACAGGGTCACCAAAATCTGTAGGATTCATCGTCCAGGGAGCATGACTGTGCTCAGGATATTTCATGGCAATCCACCAATTAAATTTGGAGATAATGTTGTGTGCAGAAATGTTGGCCTATGGGAGGTAGATACAGGAAAGGCCACGGGGTCATCAAAATCAATAGGGTCAGCATGAAGGTGCGTACCTAATTCCGTGGCAATCCGGGCAGTGAAGTTCTAGATATCTTGTTTGGGAGTACAATTTTGGCCTAATGGTGGCACTACAGGAAAGGCCATGGGTTCAGTAAAATCAGTAGGGGCCATCATCTGGGGAGCATGAAGTCACCCTGGCTGCATAGCCCATGGCTATCCGGACAGTAATGTAAGAGAAATATTGTTTGTGACCAAAGTGTTGGATGGCCAAGCAATCAACCTAAATTGTGTCCTTAGAGCCCCTCAGAACAGTGGTTCCCAGTCTTTTTTTCTCCTTGGAGCCCCCCACCTTCTTACTTTTGACATAAGCTGAGACCCCACACATGCACAAACGAACAAAAACAGCCCTTCTGGGACACCTAGTGAGCTATGGGGCCAGGGGCCATAAGACCTTTTGCCCCTATGGTAGTACTGGCTTCACCTCTGGCAGGAATTAAAAGAAAATATCTACTTTCTCTGGTTTGCTTTCTTTGATCTACAAAATATGGTTTTCATTACAGAGAGATGGTCTCTGAATATACATTTCTTTCAAGTCCATACATATGACTAAACTAATGCCACAGTGTGATACAATACTGATACGCAAACATGTTCCTGATCCTGTTGCTTTCAGATTATAGCAGCCAACATGAGGGAGAAAGCACACAGCTTTACTGTCAGTGGGGATTTATTCCTTAAATGTGGGTTACACAAACAATTTACCTGTAGTAGTTGCACCACACATTATGTCGATGTATTGTGTTGCGAGTGACTGCATTTTATTTGACGTGGTTTTTCTTAGTCGAAGAAAAACATGGAATGCTCACTAGCACCTTGGAACAAAATGAATTCTTGCTTCAGTGAACATGTTGCAGTCCACTGCCTTGTTATGATTTCACCTACTGTATAACCAGAACTTTATAGATGTCTCTTTGAAGCTCCTCCAGTGTCAACTAGCAGGCAAACGTATCTAGGAGTGCAAGCTAGCCAATGTTTAATTCAATATACTAGGCTAAGCTGTCCCACAAGGACAGCAACACAGTGGAAACATGTTAATGTAGCACTGTAAGAGTAAAATGTTAACTCAAACTTATTTTAAAAGGTAAAACATTTTGGTTGAAACAAAAAGTGTTTTGTGAAAAGCGTAATGCTCCGTATTATGATAATACTCATTGCTATGGGGTGTTTGTTCAGTAACATGGGCCTACCCATCTCTCCAGCTCTTTAATAAACAGAAAAAAGAACATTTTCGGGTGGGTTGCCAATTTCAGTCAATCAGGACGTTTATCAGCTTCAATGTTAAATTGTTCCAGTTCTAATTTTGTCTTCTAATTTCTTTGTGTAATCTCTTCCAATTTCACTTGTTTATGCTGTATCCTGTATGAGTTCTCTCTCCTGATTGGATAAAATTGGTATCCTGACCTGAAGATTCGTTTTCTGTTTACTAAAGAGCTGGAGAGATGGGGAGACCGCTGATAGTGAGCAAACAGTCTGAAGCAGTGATTACTTTCACAATATTGAAATATTTAACACTTATTTTAACCCTACCTTTAACAATCAGTTGTGTGCATTGACAATGCATAATTTAATGTGAGTGGGCCAATGAGTCAATCTGATCAACGACTTGAAGACTTGAAGGCTGTACCTAGCAACAGCCAAGGGGGCACGGCACTTGAGTGGAAACCATATTTATATCCTCATGTTATACCTGCCAAGCCAATAAAAACGGCACAAAGAAGGTGGGTGGCTTTCTCACTGCAGAAGACCACACAAGAGCGCCTGCAAGCTGCGGCTTATCTCCTTGTTTGAACATTTATTTTAAACAATTCATGTGCAATTTGAGAGGTTTGAGGTGTCAACAACAGAGGAATCTTAATCCAAGGATCCTTCACTCTCTAACTATCAACACAATGTGGTTTCTGATTCTCAGCTGCAAAGCAAGCCAATTACATTTTGAGATTTGTCTTGTAATTGCATGGTGCTATGTTAAGTTTAAGGCTTTCGTCCGACAAGCCACAATACCCATACTGCATCTATGTACCAACTGCACATAGGACATGTCAAATATGAGGCAAACTTCTTGTGTGTTTAACCTAATATGATTATCACGTGTATTTGGCTTATGATTGAGGTGTGTGAATGGTAATGTGTGAAAAGGTAGTATCAGTAGAACAAAACACTCCCTTCCAGCTATGTACTGAACTAGATAGCACTTAACTTCACCCACTTTAGGTGTGTGAGTCACCTATCAGACGGACTCTGCATTTCATTGTGTTAGGTCAGTAAAACTCAGTTGGACTACAACAGAGGGTAGTCCTACCTCTAGTCCTACCCCTCTCTGTAAAATGATTGTATAATGCAATGTAAAGCGATCACTCATTAGTGATATCAGTCCAATTCTTATTATATTGTAAGTTATTGTAAGTTAATATTGGAATATGTAGGAAAGTGTCACACAGTTGTTTTATTTCAATCTTCGTATTAAATGAAACAAGAATGAATAGGCCTAATGATTGAATGACCTTGCTATATAGTATATCACTATCTACTAGTCAGAACAGATTACCCACTGTGCTGCCTTCATGTTAAGTACACCCACATGATGTTAAGACATCATGTGGGTGTACGGCTCTATCCATCAATTCTCTCAATTTTTGTTCTACTGTAATTTACTGGTACTAATCTGGCAGTGAAGGTGTTACTGAATCTAATATCAAGCATGTGCATGGTTGTGCTACTGCAGGTTATTATGAAAACCCCAGAAAGTGTTTTTTTCTGGTTCAGGATGATTGATAGGTAATAGATCAGAGGACACTACAATGTCTCAAGACTGAACATACACTATATAAATACTAACGTCACTGAGATGTACACCGGATAGAAATAGTTGTCCATTTGTTAATAGGGTAATCAAAATCCAACTAGAAATATATGTCATTGGTCACTGATGTTCAGAGATGCAAAGACAGAAATGCATTTATGCAAAGGTTAACTTAACATTTCTTTGCCACATCCATTTTGATATCCAACCTAAAAGAATCTCTGATACCTATTCTGTTGTACAGTAAGGCATCAATGCATTGAAACAACGGGAAACGAAAAAAATCAAAATGCTGACAGCACTTCAGCATAATGGTCTATAGTGCAGTAAACCACAGCAGTGTCCATGTGCACTAAGGCCTAATGACCTGACAGATACAGGCTCTTTGACACTAATAGGCATCAAGTAAATATAGGGAAACAGATCCAATAAATATGACTATGGGCTGACCAATCAAGTTCAAAACAAATAATGAATGGATTAATTTTGTATAGACATGAAGTAGATTTAACTAGAAAAAAGTGCTCCTCGGAGCACAGGTCTCCACCAATTCAGGTAGGTTAGTGTAGGCCAGCAAGTTCGGAATTTGCCAATCAGGCTGGAATGTGAAAACTTGGACGGATGCGTCTTGATCACTTGACTAAAGAGATAATATGTACCGATGTGCGTGATGTTTGGACAACATTTGTAGGAGTAATATAAAGAAAATTGGCCTCCTGGTGGCGCTATTATAGGGCAATGTTTTTCCTCAACGTAGTTTCACCGCAATCGGGCGCTGCGTTCATGATTTGTGGCATTTTGTTCAAAACGGGCCACTCCTGCAAACTTTAGATGTCAATCTTAGGAATATGAAAAATCAAACAGATCCGTCTTGATCACATGAAATCATGTGTACCGATTTGCGTGAAATTTGGATAAAAAAAGGAGTAATATCGAAAATTGTGTTTTACATAAGTCGGCCTCCTGGTGGCGCTATAAAAGGCCCATGTAAAAAAATTGGGGCAGAGGTTCTGAATTGGCATCCAGGGAGTGTGTGTGCACAGTTTCGCTGCGATCAAGCCAACACTGTGTCGGAGATTAGCTGCTCACAGACGGACGAACACACACACACAAAACGAACTCTCTCGCCATGCCTTTCGGCCTGGCGGAGACAACAAAACAGGTTAGTCCCTTAAATTCAAATGAACTGGCAAATAATTCTAATAAAAACCTGTGGAGGCTAGAGAGTGAAATAACATCAATTGAAAATAATAAAATGGACCCAAATAGACCCATGCTGTAGGACTAAAAGCCATGGCATTGATCCATAAGTGCTTCCCCAACAAAATACAGAGGACACTGAAAAGCAGGCCATCATTCAATATGATCTACCTTATGCTGCTCACAGTATTCCACATTTATAAGCTATTTAAATGAACATAATTCCCAAACTGTGTGCTAAGAAAGGCACTCATTCAATGGTATAGCCCTTTGTAGTTTGACAGCAGTGAGGTTTATGAATTCAATTATGAGGGGTTCAGGCAACAACATTTCTGCTCTAAACTTAGTGGATAGTGACATCAATGCTTATTCCACACGGGCAGAGTAAAAAGAGGCGCAATGCACCCTTAACCCTTAAGGATTATGAAATATTTATGTTTCATACTGCACCTTCAGAACAAGTTCAAAACCACCAGAAAATGAAATGCAATCAATCAACTTCAAAATTTGCTGATTGTTGTCAACCTTCTTGCTGTGCTTGCAGACTACAGAGTGCCAGTAGTGTCCCCACTGGCTAAGGAGGGGTTCCAGCAACAAGGACAGTGACCATTCAGCAGTGTCCCCACTGGTTAACCACTTGAACCGCAGCTTCCCTATTCTGGGGATAACATTTGCCTCAAAATAGCAGATCTACAAGCTCACAACGCGTCACAAATGCGACTCGTTGTGAGCTTGTAGATCGGCTATTTTTTGGCAAAGAGATTTGGTGCAGACGGGAAAAAAGCGATTCAAGTACAGTTGCAACTCAGGTCCGTTTCGCTAAGACAAAAGGAAGGGCTCAGACAGACAGAGACCATTCAGTAGTGTTCCGACTGCTAAGGACTGGCTCCAGCACCAAGGACAGTGACCATTCAGTAGTGTGCCCACTGGTTAAGGAGGGGCTTCAGCACCAAGGACAGAGACCTTTCAGTAGTGTGCCCACTGGTTAAAGCGGGGCTCCAGCACCATCGACAGCGACCATTCAATGGTGTCCTGAGTCCAGATTGCTAAGGAGGGGCTTTAGCAGCAAGGACAGAGACCATTCTCAGTAGTGTTTCTCCACTGGCTAAGGAGGAGGAGTTCCAGCACCAAGGACAGAGACCATTTAGCAGGATGCCACATTTGTTTTCTTCCCCCAAATGTACTTTTATGCTTAAAACTAAGCCTCTTAAATGTACATTTAGTAGAACTTGATACTTTTGGGGTGCAAACACTACAGCCACATTGTCGGCTATGAATTAGAAACATTATGTGTTGAGCAATTGCTTAGAGATAACCAAATATATGAGATATGTTAGGCCTCATAATAACTAGATTAGTTAGATAGATATGTATTTTAAATAATAATAATAATAATAAAAGTTTGATTTTTCTTTGTGACCTAACACATGCATTGACCAGGAATCAGTCACTCCTACTAGACTACATATGGATACAGTATATGGCAGGGTGTAAACTGGATTTTCAGCCTTGCTGCTCCGCCACAGCTGATAAGTTCAGTGTATCTAAACCTCTTCCATTCAATTACTGTGTCCCGCCAGGACATGACCTCTGCAAAATAAGCAGACTGCTGAGTACTGGACTACAATAGCAGGTGTCAGCTCTTTGGCAGGTGCTGACCTGCTCTGACTGTAAGTTGCTGGCCTGTCTTCTGGATTTCTTCATGTTTAACCTCCAATAGCTTTTCTCTCTTGTGCCTAAGATAACTCTATAATGTATTCTGCAGTTTTTACCTCCACCAACAGAGTTGGACTAAGTTGGATGGGGTTTATGTTTTCATCCCATTCTGTTTGTTTCTTTATCTGATTTGCTGGAAACTTTGTGGAAAGGTTTGTCATGGGCTAAGGAAGAGCTGATTAATCTTTTACACAGATTGGCCAGTTTTTCAAATAGTGATTATGCAAATCTACACTTTACAATAGTATATTAATACATACAATTCTCAATTATACAACATAAAATGTTATGCCATGATTAAATATTGTTTTATTGTGTTAAAAAAAAAAACATGCTGCCTCCTTGGCAGAGGTCTATGCTCTATTGAGCACATATGATATTTCAGTAGGCAAATACCAAGCATATTCTCTTGATTCTCTTGATGTCTATTATGTCAATAGTAATACAATATGTATATCATTACCTAACAGCAGCAGTCTTTTCAGAGATGAATAATATCCACAATAATTGCATCTGTTCTGTTGTTGGGTATTTTAATCAAATTCCAACATTTTTCTCTAATTGTGCCCAAAGGCAGCAAGACAACCCCCCAAACCTCTCCCCACATACCACCCTCCATCCCCCCTGCACACACACACACAGGCAGGCACACACACACACACACACACACACACACACACACACACACACACACACACACACACACACACACACACACACACACACACACACACACACACACACACACACACACACACACACACACACACACACACACACACACACACACACACACACACACACACACCCCTACGCCACTTACACATTGCCTTCCCAAATCTATTCTGAATGTCCACATATTCCTCACATTCCCATGTCTGTGGCACACTGCCCCACTTCTTCTGCTCTCAGAGGTTTGGTTTGGTTGATTGAAAGCGAAGAGCATGGATGGATGTCAAAAGAAGGACAATGTTTACCATGATGTTGATCCTATATTTTCTATTAGGCAGTCTGCATCACTCGCTGCTGAGTGCTGAATTCAAGGAAGCGGTCCACTAATTCCAGCTTGATGCCAAGCTCTGCACTCTGGGTGGCAGTGGCACAGGACACCTACTGTACAATTTGTCATGATAGGAAAGATATATATATATAAAAAATAATAATGATAATAATAATAATAATAATAATAATAACAACACTAACAATAACAATAATAATAGTTGCATTGATGGTACAACATCTAGAATTTAAAAAGACTGATATTTGTTTAAAAAAAACAGATTAACTCTCAGAAGCAGCAGAATAGCAACCTATTAATCCTGCTGTTTGAAAGCCTTAAAGTAGTTAAAGACCATGGGATTGATATCCTACTTGTGTGTGTGGGGGGGAAGATAATCTCTTTTATATTTTTGATCCGTAAATGTGGTGTTTGTCCCCTTATCCCGGCCACTTAGTCTGCGCTTTGGGTAAGTGACGCTAAAATGCACTTAGACTGTGAAAAGCAGGTCAATATAACCACATGTGTTGCCCGTGGATAGCCTTGGGATTATTTCTCACAAAATGTCTTAATTCCTCTGTTCGCTAATGATCCCCGGAAAATGCCCTCTAATCTCCATTCCATTAATTAAAAAGAGCATGAGCCCACAGAAAGCCATCTGCTGCAGTTTCATTCCAGCAGACAGATTGTGTTTTCAGCTTTAAACAAGAAAAACTGGGTCTTTGTTTTCTTCTCTTTTTTCTCTCTCTCTCTCTCTCTTTAAGAGCAGACGAGTGAGTCGTGCATCAGAGGTGGACAATGAGACAAAACCCACTCTATTTGTATCTCCATTCTAGGTTTTATTTTTAGACATTAGACGTGTTAGTAAAATGATGTAGGCTAGGTCTTTTACATATAAATTATATTTTCTGGTCATTAGGCTACCTTCCATGATTGGCAATTTTATTAAGAGGGGAACTAGACCACGGCTCTCTTCAATAGCGGGAAATTGAGTTGGTGGCTAGGCCAACCTTCAGCTGTCAGTCTTAAATTGTGTAGCCCATATGACACATGGTTTTGAGCTTTTCCTTTATTCTGAGAAACATTTACATTAACTGGAATAAAACATTTCAGTATAGTTTCTAGGCCTACTTATATTCTGACAGAGTTGAACATAAGCCTACCAGGTGCACTTATTCTTTAACAACTTAAAGTTTAGGCTACTTTGTTTGT
Organism: Gymnoscopelus microlampas; assembly: GCF_963454915.1. Taxonomy (NCBI): domain Eukaryota; kingdom Metazoa; phylum Chordata; class Actinopteri; order Myctophiformes; family Myctophidae; genus Gymnoscopelus; species Gymnoscopelus microlampas. Next base: position 33,455,096 of record NC_139949.1, read on the forward strand.
TTTGCTGAATTCAAATTTTAAAATTAGACTTTTTTTGTTGTCAAAATTCAAAGGTTTTGCTGGACTCAATGTGTTTTAAAACTATGTTTTTCAACAAACTCATGAACTGTCAAAGGAGGTCCTTCAGAAATGAGGAACGTTGTTTGATAGGTAGAAATAGCAATTGTGGGGGGAAAAAACAGTTTTTACTAATTAAAATGCATTTGATATATCAACATTCACCAGGACAACCTGTCAATCCTGCCCCCTGGTAGGCTGTGGCGATCAAGGGTCTAGCCTATGTGTAGGCTAGACCTAGACCAACTTTCTGAAAGTATATTTCACATTTTAACTAGCCCCCCCATTATTTTGTTTATTGAGTTAACTTTGAAATGTGTGTCAACTTCCTTTGTAGGCTATTGTGTTGGCCTATTATTGTATCTGTAAAAAAAAAAAAAAAGCTCAAGTGTGGGAATTAAGAGCTTTTCTTTTATGTCTTTAAGCCCAGAGGCTGTGGCATGAATTTGATCGGGCTAGTAGGCAATGACAGATTATGGTGCATTGTGTTCAAATTGGAATTGGAGCAGATGTGGTTTTCTCCCTATAGGAACAGTGTAGGGCCAATAACAAGCGCGCGCGCGCACGCTGCCCACACCGCTAATCAGAGGAGTAGCCTTAACTCCTGTCCACCCTCCGACCGACACATCCAGAGCACTGAACGCGGTGTGAGGCTACAGACCCAGTCATGTCAAGTTGTAAAGACTATTGTTTTCTCAAAATCATGTTATAGCCAAGTTCAGGCTCGCTGATTTTACCTAAGGATTATATCTTAGTTGTATTCTTCTTGATTTGAACTATTGTGGAACTGGTGCTTAAATGGATCTACGAGGTGCGAAAAGTAAACGGACGGGAAAATGGCAGGTCATCTGGCTGGTGTTTATTTCATGTTTCTTGGACATAGTTTGTGCACAGATCCGCTATTCAATCCCCGAGGAACTCGAACACGGGGCTTTTGTTGGGAATATCGCCGAGGATCTGGGTTTGGATGTGGACAGGCTCTCCGCGCGCAGATTCAGAATCGTTTCGGGCACAAAAAAGCAATATGTGGAGGTTAATTTAGAAAATGGCATTTTATTTGTCAACGAGAGAATCGACCGTGAAGAACTGTGTGAACAGAGTTTGTCCTGTTCGTTCCATTTGCAAGTGGTGATCGAAACCCCTTTAGAACTGTACAGAGTGGAGATGGAGATTTTAGACGTGAACGACAACTCTCCCAGTTTCCCGTGGACCGAATTCAACCTGGATATATCCGAGTCCGCCGTGCCGGGCTCTCGTTTCCCTCTGGAGAGCGCGCAGGACCTGGACATTGGAACCAACGCGCTCCGCTCCTACTTGCTGAGCGTAAACGAGCATTTCGTGTTGGACATACAGACGCGCAGCGATGGAAGTAAATTCGCAGAGCTGGTCCTGGAGAGTCCACTGGACAGGGAACAGCAGAGCGCACATCAGATGGTCCTCACGGCCGTGGACGGAGGCGCGCCGGAGAGGTCGGGGACTGCGCAAATCGACATAACAGTGCTGGACGCGAACGACAACGCGCCGGTGTTCGATCAGTCGTTTTACAGGGTCCGGCTGGTCGAAAATGCACCCAAAGGCACGGTTGTGATTAAACTCAACGCGTCTGATATGGACGAGGGCCCCAACGCTGACATAACCTACTCGTTCAGTGGCCACGCGCCCTTGAAAGTGCGCGAGCTTTTCAGCGTCGACTCTCGCACGGGAGAAATCAAAGTTAAAGGGCTGATCGATTATGAGAAGGCCAGGATGCATGAGATCTATGTCCAAGCGAAAGATAAAGGGCCTTCTGCAGTGGCGGTCCACTGTAAAGTGTTGGTGAATGTGCTGGACAGCAACGACAACCTTCCAGATGTCATCTTGACATCGGTGTCCACACCTGTCCAAGAGGACGCGGCCCCGGGCACCGTGATAGCCGTCATCAGCGTCATGGACCGGGATTCCGGGGAGAATGGCAACGTGGACTGTGAAATTCCACATCATGTGCCCTTTCAGCTCCACTCCTCTTTCAAGAACTACTACACATTGGTAACTTCAGATTTTCTGGACAGGGAGGACGTGGCTGTGTACAACATCACCATCACAGCCAGGGACATGGGCTCCCCGCCCCTGTTCACTCGGAAAACTATTTTAGTCCAAGTGTCTGATGTGAACGACAACGCGCCTCAGTTTAAACAGCCCTCCTACACTGTGTATTTGACAGAGAACAACGCGCCCGGCGCCTCCATTTGCTCGGTGACGGCACTGGACCCCGATTCGGGTCAAAATGCCTATCTGTCTTATTCCATTCTAGACGGCAGCATCCGAGGGATGCCCGTATCGACCTACGTGTCCATTAACTCAGATAACGGGAACATTTACGCACTGAGATCATTCGACCACGAGCAGCTGAGAAACTTTCAAATCAAAGTTCAGGTTCAAGACGCAGGCTTTCCGCCCCTGAATAACAACGTGACAGTCATTATCTTTATTTTGGACCAAAACGACAACGCACCAGTTATTGTATCACCGGTGCCACAAAACGGCACGGCGCCCAGCGAAGTGGTCCCTAGGTCGGTAGATGCTGGTTACCTCGTTGCCAAAATCACAGCCATGGACGCAGATGCTGGTCAAAACTCGCGTCTGTTTTACCAGATGCTCCAGGCAACAGACCCCACATTGTTCAGCATCGCGCTATACACAGGCGAAATCAGGACAATCCGCCGATTGGCGGAAAGAGACCCCACCAGGCAAAGACTGGTCATTCTGGTCAAGGACAACGGTCAGCCGCCCCTCTCGGCCACGGTTTCCATCATCCTGTCAGTTGTTGACAGCGCGCCAGAATTACAGCCTGATTTCAGCGACCTCGCACTGAGCCCACATTACAGCTCCAACTTCACTCTGTACTTAATAGTGTCCCTGGGCACAATCTCATTCACGTTTCTAGTGGCTATTATTGTCCTGCTTGCAATAAAGAGTTTCAGGGGCAGACATTCAATCAGGGAATACAATTTCTCCGTCTGTGGCTGTTGTTGCCGCTCACGGTCAGAGACATCTACGGCTGATATGTTCAAAAAGTCTAACCTAAGTGTGCAATTACCCGCTGGCACTTCGGGTTGTGCTGAAGCAAATGGCAACGGCACTATATCCCAGGTGTACTGTTATAAGATGTGCCTGACGCCGGAATCATCCAAAAGTGATTTCATGTTCCTCAAGCCATGCAGCCCAATAATGGCCGTTCCACAGAATAATGCAAAGAGCACAGACTATCTGACATCTGGATGGAGCACACTAGACCGCAACGAGATAGTCAACAACAGAGCCAGGCCCACAACTCCAAATGAGGTAATTAAGGGACAAAAATGAAACATCAGGTGTACATATATATATATATATATATATATATATATATATATATATATATATATATATATATATATATATATATATATATATATATATATATATACACACACACACATACACATACACACACACACACACACACACATACATATGTAACCGTACATACATATAATATATATATATGTATACACACACACACACACACACACACACACACACACACACACACACACACACACACACACACACACACACACACACACACACACACACACACACACACACACACACACACACACACACACACACACACACACACACACACACACATATAGGCCTATATAATTTATGGCAACAATAAGCTAATTCTCCTCAAGCTTTTCTGAAATAGATGTTTTTCCCAGGACAGAATTACTAGGATACTTCTTAGATTGTTCACATCCAACCTACATAGTTTGGTTATCCTACGAAAAGAGGCATGCTGTGAAAATAGGCTTGGCTGAATTTGCATATCTTGAAACATCTCTTGCATGTGGGGGCACCATCAAGGCCAGCAAGAACGAATAAAATTGTACTTGTATTTGATATGTTAACTGAAATTCCCCATGTTTAAATTTTACAGCTTAATTATGCGAACAAGGACTGGACTTTGACAAAGAACCAACGGAATCTGGAATACAAGAGGTGAATACAGTGTTAAACCATGGGTACAAGTTCAACACATGTATATCACAGCTAAACACTCACACATACTTTTGTTTCTCTCGTTCATAGGTACAGTTCAATAAATCTAGAAAGGACACTTCCTCGTCCACCTAAACACAATCCAGATGGGTTTTCTTGTCCCGTGGCACCACAGTATTATACCTGGGGGAATCACATGCGTGGTGGTATGTATGAAGTACTATGAATTCCTCTGAAAAGACATTACGCTTTATGTAATCTATGTGCCTGTCATGGGTGCTTTAAATGTTGTATGCTTTCTAATATCGAATAATGGCCATGAGGAATAGGCCTACATGCTGTAGGTTTTGCCACCAAGCCAGTCATGAACCAATACAGTCACCCTGTCACAACTACCAACCTTCAGCAGCAGCCACAACACAACAGATCCACAACAGTCCTCAATTCCAAATGAACATTTGGAATTGGCATACACATACTGTTCCCTGTTACAACTCACTACCTTCAACGGCAGACACAACACAAATACAAACTGTAGATAGTGTAGCATTCAAATTCCAGAGCCAGAAATAGTCACTAAACAGCAATAGTACAACAGCTTGAATCACATCAGTATACACACAGCATACAAGCAGCAGCAGCAAAGACAAAAAAAAGTCCTACCTTGAGCTGCCTTCTATACTTGACTTCATCAGTTGTGTAAATGATGGCCAGGGTCAAACTTAACTCGTGGATAGAAAGATAAAGCCCCCCTCTCTCTAGTTCATCCCCAGATGGGCCCCCAACGACGTCTCCAGTCATCTCCATCCTCCATACCTTTGGCTAGCTTGCCAGTACTTTCCTCCCCTGCTGGTGGCAATGGCACCGACCAGCCTCCTTCTCCTGGCTGCCATCGTCCCACTCAGCCTTGGCAGCCCCCCATACAGATGCTTGTTGGTAACATGCATGTTCATCCTGGTTGATATTTAGTATTGCACATTGCATTCTGGTGTAGCACAGTGGCCAGGGACTTCTGTAGGGCAGGCTTCAGGGTCCAGCATCCACAGCTTCATAGGAGAATATACTCTACAGGACTGGGAAGAGGCTGAGCTTCTCTCCCCAGTGGCCAGTGTGTGGTTGGGCTTACACTGGCCATGCCATTCAGAGCCCTCCATGCAAGCGAGTAGAAGCGAGAGTGTCCCCCTGCAATAGTTGACAACGTTAAAGTTAGTTTTATATTGGATAGTTGACAGATATTCAACCACAGAGCCATCAACAAAGTAGCCCTACTCAACTTTATTTGCAATTTGCATTTTCAATTACTTCTAAACCAGATGAGATATTGACGCTCAACAAACTTTACATTGTGCAGAGGGATAAGCAGACCCTTTAGATTTCTCATACAATATTTCGAATATTTAGTATATTTAGTATTTTTATATATTAGTATTTCTACATTTTGTTTTTATTAAATCGTGTAATAATTACTGCCATAAGGGTAGAATTGCACTTACAAAAGAAAATGATAATGCCTAGATTGAGCTGAGTTGTTAGACATTATGTAGATAGGCTACATGTCACGTGCGAGGCAGGTGAGGACCCAGAAGCAGAACAATGCAGGCAGGAAGGTTTAATACAAAGTATTAATTCTGATTTAGCACACAGGACAGGAAAAGAACATCATAACAACATTTATAATTTGACAAGAGAGAGAACACTCACAAACACAGGGAGTAAATAGACACAGGACTAACAAGACACAGGTGAGAACCAAAGACAATTAACACATGATTGGCTGGAACAGAACAAGACACAGGTGAACAACAATTGCAAGGACATACTGGTGAGACAAGACAGCTAACAGTAACTAGGGCAGACAGGAACACTAGGAACATAACTACACAATAAAGTACAAGGAGAACAGGAAACGATAGGAACAATACTACAAAATATAATACAAGGACACAGATCCTGACACTACAATACATAGATGGAATCTTCATGTATTCCTTAGCTATACCAGTGGTTCTCAAACTTTTTTTGTGTTTCAAGACCCCCAAATTGACACATATTAGCCCACGGACCCCCATTTGAAAAGATATGCCCGGGACTCAACCATTTAAATTTCTTGGGGATCCTAATCTACACTGTAGTATCATCATCATCAGTGTTAATTTAATTTAACGGGTCCATTTGGTTCCATTTGAACACTCAGAGTTAGACACATGAGGGTCAATTTGATTCCTAACTATCAATTTGGCTGGGGACCCCGGAACCCCCTCAAGGACCCCTGGGGGTCCCCGGACCCCACTTTTAGAACTAATGCCTTATACACATCCATAGATCGTCTCCTATGAAAAGTGAGCTACTCACATTCATTTTTTACTATCAGTATCAATAAAAGTATCAATACTGCAATGTAGAAATACTCTGTTTAAGCAAAATTCTGCAACATTTACTCAAGTAAAAGTACAAAAGCATTCATATCAAAATGTACTTAAAGTACCAAAAGTAGGGCTGAAGTGGTTACTGGTTAATACATGTTTTGTAATAATAATACAAATTTACAAAGTAACTAAAGTTTTCAAATAATTGTAGTGGAGTAAAAGTACAACATTTTGCCTTAGAGATGTAATGGAGTGGTAGTAAAAGTACTGAAAATGAAGTAAAAATACCTCAAAATTGTACTTAAGTGCAGTACTTGAGTAAATGTACTTGATTACTTTACACCACTGCCCAATAATGAATTGCTGCAAATTGGAGTCAGCTATCGTCCTTTAGTTTCATATCCATTTGAAAGTTGTGGCAGAAAACGTGTGTTTAGTAAAATATCTCCACTTTTCCACGGGATTCACACGGATGACATTCACTTACCCCACATGTAGGGCCCGAATGATTGCAGGACTGAACATAATGAACACTTGTGGGAGCACATACCTACGGTGGTGGAAAAAGTACTACATTTATTTACCTAAGTTAAAGTATCAATACTGCAATGTAGAAACACCCTGTTACAAGTAGAAGTCCAGTAATCAAAATGTACTTGAGTAAAAGCACAAAAGTATTGGCATCAAAATACACTTAAAGTACCAAAAGTAAAAGTACTCATTGTGCAGAATGAGTACTCACAAGTTCAAAGTGTATAAAAAATATTTTGAGAATAGCCGATCTACAAGCTCACATGTGCGTCGGATGCGACGCATTGTGAGCTTGTAGATCTGCTATTTTCAAATGGCCAAAATCTTAAATACGGCTGAAGTGGTTAGTGTGTTTTGTAATAATAATCAAAATCTACAAAGTAACTAGTAATTCAAGTTTTCATAAAAGTGTAGTGGAGTAAGAGTAGAAGTAAAATAATTGAAAATTGAAAATACTCCACCAAGGTAAACAAAATACCTCAATTTCTTTTTACTTAAGTACATGTAAAAAAAGTGTTGCATACGTATGGGGCACAGTACACACACTGTGAGCTTAGACCGGCTATTTTTGCTACTTTTGTGTGACATAGAATGGCGAAAAAAGAAAAAATACGGAGAGACAGTATATGCAATGTGGCCCTTTGGAGCGTGGAAATATAGTGGCCCTCTCCATCACCAAAGTTGCCCACCGCTGAATTAAAGCATTAGAAAATGTACCTACAGTAACATTTACATCTTGTGTTTCTTTACAGAGTGCAAAATGTCTCTTCAGGAGGGAGCAGTTCCTAACTACTCATGGACCCAAAGGTATACCCAGCCTCAGTCTACACAGCCTTCACCCGACTACCAGCACAATGTTTACATCCCTGGCACCCCATCTGGCTATTGCACTCTGAAGCCGCCGTCCAGAGGTGAACTAGATGTGTACAACTCCTTCTCTACTTTTGGGAAGAAAAAAAGGTTCCACGCCAGTCTGGACAAAGATGATGACCTCAGTGATATCTTTAATTGATACACTTAAGACTAAACATCATGTTTCTTGAGCTTAGCCTACAATACTATTTCTTCGTCGCATGACCCTCTAGACAGAATGGCGTACAGTAACTGAAAAAAGTGTCAACATGACCTGCGGTCATGCAGCAAAGTATAAATAAGCCTTTAGTGGGGATTCTATGGCATGACCTGCTCAAATATATTCTATCCTTTACCAAAAAACTCTATTCAAACATTGATGTTCTAGACGGCTGATAGAAAATTATTTAATATTCTGAGGTTTTGTGAACAGCCATATCTGGAACAAGAATACAGGGCCAACATGACAGTTTCACACCACCGTTTGCATTTATAGTAAATGGATTGAGGACGTATCGTACTCTCAAATCAACTGTCTAAGTTCTTACAAGGCCTGGTGATGTAAAGAAAAAAGAAGGGAAAAAAGTGTTGTTAATGTTTTGAATTTATGTTTATCTTGTCCTTGGATTTGTGTGAATGCAGGGGCATCAACCTAAGAGTGATTTTACATTAGCAAGTCAAACCTGTACATTGTTTGTTAAATCATATCTATATATTAAAAATATAATTATCTTAAAACAAAAGACAGTACAGTAGGTTTTTGGTATTCCTATTAGAACCTTGTTTGATAAACAAACAAGACAACTTTACTTTGTTAAAAAATACAGGTTTGAGAATACAGTTATATGGGTGAGACTGAATTAGCTTTAGGCTAAATAAATTAAATATTTATTTTAGTGGAGCTAATGGATCCAAATAGCTATATAATGAATGAAAATAAAGCTGTTTTCAAAAGTATTCATCTTCTTTTTACTGTATATATATTTTGGTTGTACAGTGAACCTAAACATTTTACCAAGCCGGTTATTTAGATTTATGCCATTATAGCTTGGTTATTTTCTTTTGTGCCAATTTAAAACTTTCCTTAATTGAGTGTACAATTTTAACTTGTTTGTGGGAAACCATATAGTTTGTATCTTTTATTTTATTTACTGCTCATCATATCACATTTGGGTAATACTTCTACTACAAGTAGTGTGCACAGCACTTTGAAATAAATGTGTTATTATGCACATTGGCTGTAATATGACGTTCCAATAGCAGTGAAAGTGCACAGTGTATCTCCTGTGAAAATATTTACACAATGACTGCTATAGTTCTTATACTCATAATTATGGATTATATTATATTACTTATTACTTGTGTGTTGTATAATAACTTTACCCAAGGCAGAAAATCGTTCTCATTTTAGGTGTACTAACATTTTGAGTGTCATTACTACTATAGCACTATTGTTCAAATCGGACATGTGCTCCTGGTCAGAGTTGTGACAAACCTGGTGCATGCTTCATTATTTATGTAACTCCTGTTTCATGATGTTGAGAATATCTATTCATTTATTCATGAATGTATTTATTTTGGTCCTATTTCTGTTTACCTGTATCCATTACATCACTTTTGACAACCACCTTTTGTGGACCCTATTAGTCCCCTTTGTCTCCCTTGGTCCTGTACTCTTCATCACCATTGGCAACAAAATCCTGGCATTATGATATTCATTTCCATTGGTCACCGTGACAACAACCTATGTTGTTTCATCCTTAGTCCCAAACTCCCCATTTATGTAGCAATATTTTTTTTTCTTTCTCTTTTTCTCTTTTTGAGGGTCCTTTCCGTGGATGTCGTGGTAACACTGGGTTGTGTCACTTACTCCAACAGTAGGTGTTTTATCCACTTGAACCCTAGCATCCATATTCTTGGGGGGTGGGACATTAGCCAAAAATAGCATATCTACAAGCTCACAACGACTCACGTTGCAACTCGTTGTGAGCTTGTAGATCGGCTATTTTTGGTGAAGAGATTTAGTGTAGACGGTAAAAAGCCGGTCCAAGTACAGAGCCAACTCAGGCTCAGTTTACTAAGTCCAGATGGTTAAGTGGTTATAGGGCTCTATTCCATTGGTAGCAACATGTTGCTGTATAGTTAGAGGCTCCTCCAAATTGCTTGCATTGGCAACATGAAGTTGATATGCGTTTGGTGTCAGCTTTGTTGTTCCTCAGCACCGGCAGGACCAACGCTCTGACTCTAGGGATATGAAAAATTGGAGGAATTAATCAAAATGATTAGTTTAATTTGTATCATTCATCTCATGGTACATAACGTTTTGAATGGTGTCCCCTGTTTGTGAGTTCTTGGCCCACTGAATACAGATTGTATTCAGTTAATACAATCTGTGCGCCAGCAGAGGATGGTTGGTTTTTGGTTGTTTGCAGAAGAGCCACTGGGTGGTGCACTGGAGCAACATATATCTGTGTTTTAATTGGGCTGATAGGTCTTTAGAAAGGTAATCAGTCAATCCCCTTCTCTCTGTTCTCTATCTTGCAGTGAGACTGGAGCCATGACACAGTCTAAAAATATACAGGAAATGGTGCAGAAAGACTGAATTCTAATGACTGAACTGGTATGAAAGGTGTGGTGAAGCATTAAAGCTATCCATAACTTATCACTCTGGATCAATTACATTAAAAAAAAATCAGTACAGACCTCTTTCATGGCAGCCATATCAACATATTAGGATAATGTTACATCCTATACAGGTGTTACCAATGACACATACTCTTTAATTTAGGTCAAACAGAGTTATTGTGCATGTTGGCTCACTGAAAAGGCTCTGCTCCACTAAATGGAACTAGTCTCATAACACCTGTACAGGACATAACATTAACGTAGTTATGTCAATATGGCTGCCATGGAAAAGGCCTATAGCTTAATTTGTTTGTACTGTTTGTTTACTTGTTGATCAGAAAGTTACTGATGGTAAAATGCACTGTGGGCACTTTTATCCAAAGCGCTTTGCATAAATTGTGCATTACATTCGCCCATTCACACACACGCGCACACACTCACACACACACACACACACACACACACACACACACCGATGGCAGAGGAAACCATACAAGGCTCACAAGGGTTCAGCGTCTTGCTCAAGGATGCTTCGACAGTAAATCTTCTGGGGGAGCCCGGGATCGAACTGGATACCTCACAGCTTACATCCGGCCGCTCTACCGGCCACTCTACCCCTGAGCCACTGCCGCCCTGCATGATCAAATGCTGATGGTCATTATTTTCATTTATTAGTATCAGTTTACACCAGTTGATGATGACTTAAAACTGTGAAACATTACAAAGAAAGAAAGAGAAAGAGAGAAAGAAACACACAAACAAACTGAAGTAAACTAAACACTTAAAGGATGGACAGAGTAAACATTAATGATGGGTTTTGAATGTATCAGTTCAGTGTGACTGGTAATTATTAACCATGTTACTTCCATGAGTGGCAGTAACTCACAGTTTGTGATCAAAGTTTGCAGGTGTTGTGGCAATAGCCATATAGATCCATCCATATATGAGGGCAGAATCAGAACCATAAACCTATGAGTCAAGCTCAGCTGCCTGGAGGCCCACAGGAAAAGACAAGCACAGACAGCTGAGAGTTTAAGGCAAGCAGCTGAGAGGGTCACAGACAAATCAATTTAATACAGGGAGTAGAAGTCAGAGCAGAGAGCTTTTTCCCCAAAGCTTTCCAGACCCTGGTAAAATGGAGATGAAGCAAGACAGAGTAAATTTGTCATGAAGATTAGAATTTAGGATCCGAACATGCCAAAATGACAGCGTGATTGCAGGGAGTGACATGTTTTCATGTTATGTGTACTATTGAGCTTGGGGAAAGAACATGATTGCGACATATTCTTTTCCGGAAGTACTAGGTTTAATATTACAGAATTAGAACAGGACGGAAGGGGTCAGAGAGGAGCACATCTACAGTATGATATAAATAAGGTATACGGTATAAGTACGGTCAAGTCGGGAGAGCACCTAGAGAGTTGTCTGCTACCTTAACCTGCTAAAGCTGTTAACCACTGCATTATAATAAAGACATCATTGATATAACCTTCAGTTCTGACTTACGTTTCTTCCACCACTTGAGCTGGGACAATTTATTATATTTAGAACTCAAGGAATCTATAACTACACTGGAATGCTCCGTTTTGAACAAAATGCCTCAAATCGAAAGTTCCTGTTCTTTGTATTAAGTTGGAGATTTTCAGGTTGAGGTGTTATTAGAAACCGTTCCCAGGAGTGAACCAAGCCAACTCCTTTGTTTCCAGGAAGCTTGATTACAATACTATTTCACTGGATGAGCGTCTGAGAGGGGTTGACCTAAAGATATTGTATTCAGCCAGTGAAAAAAGGAGGCGTTTCACCTTTGCCAAATGTCTGTGTATGAAATGTGCTGTCATTGTGAAATGAAGTTGCGCTGTATTTGATCTAAGCAGTTTGCCACGTCCAGATGAATAAAATTCTGAGGACACCTATTTTTCTCCGGTTTACTTTAATCTCTCAGCCCGGGGAACTTGACGTTTTATAGCTATAACCTACACCACACCAGCCTGAATGGCAAATTAAGAACATTGCTGGCCCACACTAACCTACCTGACCTGGCGGAGACCTGTGCTCCGAGGAGCACTTTTTCTAGTTTACATACTGTATGTGACAGGCTCAATTGTAGGGGGTAAGAGGACAGCAGGATTTTGGACGAAAGACTCTCTTTTATTTACGGTGATTACAGAACTTTGCAGAACTGACTGCCATGTCTGCAGTTATAAACTTGTGGTCATAATCAAAATTAAATGGCACAGGGGAGAGCAGATGTAACATCTCTCATGGTTGATGTAGGCCAGGTGTAAAAATCTGCCATCACCCACCCTGCCTACAGCAGTGGTTTTTAAAAGTTTTAATTTCAAGGACCCTCAGTTTGGTATGCCTTTTACCACAGATCCCCATAACTCCGAGGGTCCATTTGGTTTAATTTGCACGCTCTGAGTTACAGACCTAAGGGTCCATTTGGCTCCTATTGCTATCAATAATTTAATTGAATCCCTTCGAACCCCCTCAAGGACCCCTGGGGGTCGCCGGACCCCACTTCGAGAACCACTGCCCTACAGTAGTTTTAAAAACTTTAAAGACATCCCAGGCCCAGCTTGGCTATTTTCGGCAAAGAGACCACTGGGGGACCCCGGTCAACTAGGGTTTAATTTGTGTCCTTACATAATGTGTCCTATACTGTAATGAGAACAAGTGCTAATGTAAGGCTGACACATTAACCCAAAAAATGGAGGGGGGGGGCATCAACAGTTATATTATATATTTGTTAAAACAGCCTATATGCTATATATATGTGTTTTGAATCATATTTCTCAAAATCACACAGCAAGAATGGGGGATTGATGCTTCGTCCATCCCTAAGTTAAATGGGGCCACCCACAGTAATCAAATCCTAGCGACGCCTCTGCACAGCACCGCTGGAGATCATAGCATCCTTTGGCCTACTGCAACGCAGCATCAGTACCACGCGTGGAGATAAAGACTGACAGCGTTTGAATTCATCAGCACAACAACCCGAATCAAACGACAAGCTATATCGTTCAATTGTATAATTGTTCATTCGTTTTGAGGTGGAAAAAAAGGATACATGATGGCATGTATGAGGGCATGGTGGGTCGCTGGTCTTTATGGATTCATGGTGCTGTGGGGATTTGCTTTCTCTATCACTCGCTACTCGATACCAGAAGAAATGGAAGACGGGTCTTTTATCGCTAACTTGGCCACAGATCTGGGACTCGATATTCGCAGTTTGGTGCAACGGAGAGCGAAGCTCGATGTCGTCCACAGTAAGAATTATTTTGACATTAACAAAGAGACCGGGGAGCTGTTCATACGTGAAAAGATAGATCGGGAAACCATATGCACCAGTAAGACAACGTCTTGTTTTCTGAAAATGGATGTCATACTTGAAAATCCCATTCGTATTTTTAACATCGAGGTAGAGATAATGGACATTAATGACAACGCGCCGGTATTTCGGAGAAAGACAATGCACTTGGATGTGTCTGAGTCAGCCGCTCCCGGCGAGAGGTTTTCATTGACAAACGCCGTGGATGCAGATGTTGATGCGAATTCTATCAAGACGTACTATCTCAGCGAAAGCGAGTATTTTATTATTGACATACAGACGGGGAGTGATGGCTCTAAGTACGTTGATCTAGTGCTCAACAGTGATTTGGACCGAGAAAAACACGCCATTCACAATTTGATTTTAACAGCTGTGGACGGCGGAATCCCCGCCCGCTCAGGAACAGCCAGCATCATAATTAAGGTTCTGGATATCAATGACAACGCTCCCCTTTTCACCCAGCCGATATATGCAGTCAATGTCAGTGAGAATACCCCCATTGGAACAGTCGTAATGGTTTTAAACGCAACAGATTTGGACGAGGGTATAAACGCTGAGTTAATATATTCATATACGCTGTACACATCTGAAAAGACACAAGACTTATTCTCACTGGATCAAAATACGGGGGAAATAAAAGTGAAAGGGGTGCTAGATTATGAGGAGAGTCAAAGCTTTGACATGTACATACAGGCCCATGATAAAGGACCAAACCCACTGTCAGGACAGTGTAAAGTGATGGTATTTATCATTGACCTGAATGACAATTATCCCGAGGTGACCATTAAATCTTTAAAGAATACAGTGAAGGAAGATATTGCATTAGGAACACTAATCGCAGTAATAGGTGTCACTGACAAGGACACCGGAGTTAATGGTGAAGTTGACCTCACTTTGAATCAACAAGAAACATTACCATTTGTTCTAAACAAGTCATCAGAGGATTACTTTCAACTACTTGTCTCAAAGCCACTGGACAGAGAAATAATCAGCAAATATGACATCACTTTTAGAGTTACAGACAGAGGTTCGCCAGCCTTATCTGAGAGTGAGACAATCACCCTGGAGATTCTGGATGTCAATGACAACGCACCAATGTTCCCACAGTCCTTCTACACTATCCACGTTGTGGAGAATAATGTGCCCGGGGCACTGCTGACAACTCTCAGCGCTTTTGACCCAGATCTCAATGAGAATCAGTACTTGGTTTATTTCATAATGGAGAAGGAGATTGTGAACATGTCCATGTCCATGTTGTTCTCCATCAACCCAGAGAACGGTAACCTCTATGCCCTTAAGACCTTTGACTATGAGAGAGAGCGAGACTTCCTTTTCCACATTGAAGCAAGAGACTCTGGCGTTCCTCCGCTGAGCAGCAATGTGACCGTTCATATTATCATTCTGGACCAAAATGATAACACGCCACTTATTGTATCACCTTGGAGGGCACAAGGATCAGTGATAGAGGAGGTCATACCAAGGTCCACAGATAAGGGACACCTGATCGCCAAAGTGATTGCCATCGATGCAGACTCTGAACAGAATTCCAGGGTCACCTACCAGCTCCTACAGATTACTGATGCATCACTATTTAGCCTCGATCAGTATAACGGAGAAATACGGACAACAAGAATGTTCAGTTACAGAGACCCACGCCAACAGCGACTAGTTATAGTGGCTAAAGACAATGGTCAGCCCGCTCTCTCTGCCACGGTCACCATCAAGATCACTACTGTGGAACACGCAATGTCATTTTCTGAGACAACAGAGGGGCCAGTAGAGTATTATGACATCTTCACGGACATAAACCTGTATTTGGTCATTGGTTTAGGGTCTGTGTCCTTTCTTTTACTCATTACTATCTTGGTAATTATCGTGCTGAAGTGTCAGAAACCGAAACCCAAGCCCCTCAAGATGCCCCCGGGAACTATCAATAGGAACAGTATTATTAGTAGAAACAGCATGATCAGTCAGAGGAGCTCCACCATTGCAGACTCCACACTCATCTCCAGTGATGCCTACTGGTATAGTTTGTTTTTGGCCGAAACCAGGAAGGGCAAGGTGGTTGTGAGGCAGCCCATTGTACCCAAAGGAGCCGGCTACTTTGTGTCCAGTATACCCAGAAGTGGGAGCATAGGGCCGACTGAGACCAGCGACTCCAGAGCATCTACACTACAGGTACATGCAATTATGTTAAGATGTATATGAAGCTAGTGGTGGAAAAAGTACTCACATTTTTTACTTAAGTAAAATAATCAATTCTGCAATGTAGAAATACTCTGTTACAAGTAAAAGTCTGGAATCAAATGTACTTGAGTAAAAGTACAAAAGTATTGGCATCAAAATGTACTCAAAGTGCCAGAAGTAAAAGTACTCATTATGCAGAATGTCCCATTTCAGTTTTCAAATGTATAAAAATCTTTTGAAAATAGCCGATCTACAAGCTCACAATGCACCGTATCGCGACGCATTGTGAGCTTGTAGATCGGCTATTTTCAAATGGCCGAAATGTATATACTGTAGGGCTGAAGTGGTTAATGTATGTTTTGTAATGATAATCTAAATCTACAAACTAACTAGTAACTAAAGTTTTCAAATAATTGTAGTGGAGTTAAAGTACAATAGTTGCCTCTGTCCTCTTGTGGAGTAGAAGTAAAAGTACTGAAAATTGGAAATACTCAAGAAATGCCTAAAAATTGTACTTAAGTACAGTACTTAAGTTACTTTACACCACTGTATAAAGCATATCATCAAACACTGGTTCAGAGACTCAGTTGTGATCTGACAGTTGTTTGGACTCTATCAGTAGATGATGAAAAAGACAAAATGTACTGTTAAAATAATGTTTTAATTTACACAAAAACCTGTGCATACTGTACCCACCAAAAATGGTTGGATATCAAGACTAACAAAACAGGAGCTGAAGAGTTACATTCTTCAGGCCTTATGTTGTTGTGTAAACAGGACATAATTATCCCCACATTTTGGCATGAAGACCCTTGGATTTTGACCTACCAGTAATACTTTAATATACTAGTTTACAAGCCAAAGAGCCAGGAGCACAGAGGCGAAGATTTGACTAAATGTGACACTTTGCATATCGTTTTCACATTTTACAATTCTGACATTACAAAACGACAATAAGTAACACATTTCATGGTTATTTTCTTTTACACAGTACTATATGATATATAATATTCACACCTACCACATTTGGTGCTAAGTTTTGAAACATTTAGCCATTATCTAAAATTATATACTAGGCTGATGCCCTTTGGGAATTGGCCTACGCGGGACAGATGTAAGTCGGTAACGATGCAAGGTGGGAATGCACGCAACATTTGATTATGCAATACCTGTGTACTAATGGCTAAATGTCTCAAAACTTCAACATATATTTACTGGGTCACATTCAAAACAAGGAGACACATTTTCAAATGAAAATGCTGCTAAGTTAAATTGCAAAAACATCTCCACTATATTTACACATTTGGCTGGGGACCCCCTGGAACCGCCTCAAGGACTCCTGGGGATCCCCAGACCCTACTTTGAGAACCACTGATATAGTAGCCTACATGTGTGTGTGTTTGCATGCCTGAATCTAGTGTCTACATTGTACCTGCTTTGCTCTCCCTCTGTCTCTCTGTCTCTCTGTCTCTCACTCACTCACTCACTCACTCACTCACTCTCACTCTCTCTCACACACACACACACACGCACGCACGCACGCACGCACGCACGCACGCACGCACGCACGCACGCGCGCGCGCACACACACACACACACACACAAATGAATTTGTTTCTCTTTCTATTCTGAAGTATTCAAAATGAAAGGAAGTCCATTCTACAGATGGAGGTATGGTGGCTGCAAATTACATGTTGTAGGGGCACTGTGATTGTGTAGAAGAATTGTGTTTCCCAGTTTTTCTGTTTTGGTAAAAGTTTTCGGTTTTTCCTCTAAGAATTGGTTGTCTAAATGTTACACTTTTCAGTGTGAAGCCCCTTTGGTGAGCACACTTTAGCTGTCACAGTGAGTGCAAAAGTGGACCCTTGTGTGTCCATTTCACTTGGAGTTCACTGAGGATTTTACCCTGTGGCTCCCACATACACTTTATACTCTCCTCCTCATTGACCTTCACTGTATTACTGTGAGGTTTGAATTTTAAACTGGCCAATTTCTAAAATGAGAAACCAATCACTTCCAATAGAGGTGAGATTAGGACCACATTGGCTCTGGTCACTGCTGTATTTTTGCACATCTGGCTTGATTGGCAGAGGGTAACATGATGACACAGATTGGAAGGGATTAGTGTGCACTGTGCTGAATAAGGTCTCTGTGTGTATTTTATACCTGAGAGCAAGGACTGTATTAATTCCTACCGCTTAAAGATCTCATGGCTCATGGTATATGCTGCTATATGGTAGTTTCATCAGTTGGCACCCCCAAATGAAGGCTATTTTCCTCCCTCCTCATACTGTACATACTGTATGATGTGTTACAGTTGCTACTGGGTAGTAGCAGTTGTAAGTAGTACACAATAAAGTCCTCTGTGTTAATGTATCCATCTGTAACTCAGAGTGTATAAATGTAACCAAATGGACCCATAAGAGTCCATGGGTTCGATTTATACACTCTCAGTTAAATGAACTAAGTTAAATAAACACTCAGGATTTTACAGTGTAGTAGTTGCAACTTGTAACATTGGGCCACCAATCTTGACACTGTGATGCCTGCCTGTGCATGCCTTAATGGTACCTGTCTCCTTTCTGTTCCCCTATTTCAGTCATTTGATTTGACTTATACTGTGCCTCAATCTGGACGATTTCTAAGATAGATTTTGGCAAAGAAATTTGGACGTTAAAAGAGAATGATCTGAAATAATATTTGGGGCGAATGATACAGTAGACTTGAAATGTGAAAAACCCTCTATGGCATGATTTTTATTTACACCCAATATCTAAATCCCTGAAACCCACTGATATTTCATCAATGGTGGCAGTAACCAGCCAGGTTCCAGTGTCATTACTTTGCATGAGGGGTGACTACTGGTTCACTGTCGAGTTCATTTCCTGTCTGTGGTTAATTCTGCTTTCTGTTTCTTGACAGGGATCCAGTCGAGACCTACCATGATATCAAGAGCTTCATGGATGTCTCTGGCTGGAACGATTCCCTGAAACTCACATTGAGGATGTAAAACAATCACCATCATTCAGTCCCTGGGTGTCAACAGCCATCTCTTTTCAGTTGTTCCTGTAAAGCCTGGTTTATTCTCCGCACAACTGTGTGCACACCAAAAATAGCAGATCTACGAGCTCACAGCACACCATGATGCAATGCATTATGAGCTTGTAGATCTGCTATTTTTGGTGTGTGACACATCGTACGACGGCGAATAAATGAAACATAACTTTCGACACCTGCACCACTTCAAACTACTATCTTCCTTCAAGCATGAATCTGCATGAGATGCAGAGTGTGTTCAAAAAAGAAGATACAAAATATTAGTAAAAAAGAAAATAACCATTATGTAAGCATATCTGGAGAAAACTGGAATGACCTCTTGTCAACCACCATCTCAGTAACATGTTAGAAGCAGTGTGTACAGTTTGTAAACAGTTTGTATGGAAAGTGTCCATCTTGTCATATTCAAACTCACGTGACAGAACTCAAATCAAAGGCTGACCTTATCTCCGGGTTCCTATATGGGTTGTAATTATTACACAGTAACATCCTCAGTGTTCATTTATTTTTTACACTCTCACTGAGGATTTTACTGTGCATGTCAGTCCTCGGTAAGCTCTAAACCTTGTTGGAACGATGGGTCTGTAGAACGGTACTGTTGCAATCTCTTCAAGTCGATCAGGGTGAAGCAGAAACTTCCATAAAATTATTAATTCAATTGTAAAACTGTAGCTTTTCATATTCAATGACAGTGGCATTTAACATTTTCTATTGTCTCAGCCATTTCACAGATTAATAATTGTAGGAAACAATGTTTCAGAATGGTTTTACAGTACTAGTTTTTTAGTTACATTTCTTACCCAGTGTTGTGCAAGATGGTCAAACAATGTAATATGGACTGTAATAACTGACCTTTTAACAATGAAATCTATAGGGATTACCTTTCAGATTTTCAAAACTTTAGTAAAACATGTCAAGTGGGTAACGGGCAATAACTTCATACAGGGTGCTTAAACAAAAAGCTATATAAATTATATATTTAAAACAAAGTATTGCATTAATAGAGGACGGTGCAATACACTTATCTAAGGTGGGGCAGGTGTAGAGAGCTTACACAATAATTGTCAGAAAAGCTAAAGATTTCCATTATTTCTACTACTATTTCTACAATCTAGATATGAAATTATTTAAATAATGGGTTCAAACTTCCGAATGTTTCACAGTTAATGTCCAAAAAGTCCTATTTGTGCTGTTGATGAGGTACTATAAGTCCGGACATTCACATATTATTTACATTTTCCAACATTAAAAAAGAGTGGTCACATTAAGGAGACTAAGCTAACATTCCAATACATTTCAGAATTTTTAACTTTGAAACATTCATAACTATTGGTAATTAAATAACCTGAAATGTCCCAGAAAATGTTCTTGTACAAAAAATGTTCTTGTGCAAAATATCTGGCTATTAAACAATGACTTATTACTACTTTGATAATGCAATCCAAAGAATACGTTTTTACTGGTAGAAAACTACCTACATTGTTTACTCTCAAATATCATTGTAATTTAGCCTACTATATAAAAAATAACTAGCACATGTATTTACATGATGATGATTGTGAGACTTTTGCCCCTTATTGCCTAAAAATCTCAGGCAATTTTCCCAATTGCATCATAGCATTTAGCTCTCTAAACCTAGCTCTCACTGTATTACATTGTAATTCAAGCAGAGATGAGCTGTACTCATATTGTGAACAAGATTGAGATCAGATACATTTGGAAAAATATGATATAATGTATGCTGTGAGGATAAGTACTTTATAAGAATTAGACTGTTTAAAATATAATAATGAAATGTATTTATGTTTACCAAGATGCACTGGAATACATAGCCCTGGCAAAGCCATGTATTTAAAGTTTACTATGTTTTATGAATATTCATGTTTTTATATGCATAGTTTATGTAATTATTCTTAATGCCGCTTTTGTGAGCTTCTTTAAAATAATTTTGTTTAGCATATTTGTATTTCAGTGGCTCTAATGTGGTTTTGGTAGTGTAGAGAAATATAAATCAAACGGAAAGGGGAGTACTTTTATTGAAATAACCAGTGAACTGGAAGACAGCACTTTGGCAGTCTTGTGATGCCCAAAGAAGAGTAGAGCCCGACCCATGCCAGATTTTTGGGTCTGATTTTGGAGAGTCCTAGACGACAATTACTGATGTGTTGACTGATGTTTTGTCAAAATTTAAAAAAGAGGTTTTAATAGGGCTCTACCAAAGAGTTACTGTTTCAGACACAAGGAGCTACAACGTAAAATGATTAGTGTTAGTTCAACTTTGAGAGTGTACAAATTTAACAAAAAATAGACGTGCAAGGCTCCATTTGGTTCCATTTGGACACTTTCAGGTGTAAATTTAGCACTACTTTACTGTGTAGACTGAACAACATTGTGATACTCAGAGGAAAGTAAGACGATAAGCTAGAGTGAATATACTATAGTTATTATGAATAAGTACATACAAAAAAGATTATAACCACGGTCTCGCTGCACATGGGAAATAATAAAGATTAAGCAAACTGTGCAATTTTTTGTGATACAATGCCTAGCACAGTTACTTAAAAGAATCATGATAGTGGACTAAATCATTGCTGCAATTTTTAGGACCCATCCCCCAAAACAATACTATTTTTGGCTGTGCAGAATAAACAACAATCAGTATTTTGTCAAGCACTGAAAAATAACTTGAAATAGTGCATATCTGCCAATTAATATCACAATCACAGTACAGTATTCAGCAAAAAGAAAGTGTATTTTTCCATCAGTATTGTGCAACTCGAGCAAAGAGTCCAGATTCGGTTGCAACTCTAAGCTGTAGAATGTACCACACAGATTTCCCTGTATAATATATTCTGACAAAAGCAGCATATCCTCACCATAAGAACAGATGTTGATCTACAACAAACATCCACACAATTGACAGCTTGTCTGTTACATTTTGTCAAGCAACATGGGATCTTTCACAAAATAATAACTGCAAGTGCATTGTATGAACTTGTATAGTTAAATACAAAAGTTAATTCATAGAAAAAAATGATAAATATACAGATTGTAATTCTGATGTGCTCCTTGTGTGCCTTGTGCATTGTAATAAGGTATTGACAAGTTATAAATTGTATAATGGTGCTTAAAACAGATATCAAATTAAGTCATAATTATTGTCATTGTCCAGATTCCATCCGGACTGGTTTCACATCCCAAACATTAGATGTGGACTCTCACTCACTAATTTGTAACAGATGTTCTATATGAGGACCAGCGAATGCGTGTAAATCTGGCAATGCATAACTGCTTTATACTTTGTGATTTTTTATACAATATGCTTTTTGATATCTGCTGTATTCACTGTGACTGAATGGCACAGGGGGGTGTTTGTGTCGCTTGCCTGCTATACAGTATGTGTATCAATCGTATGTGTTCTTTCTTTATTATGTCAAATGCCTTGTTATTATCTGCATTTTTTTATTGTCAGTCAGAGTGTACAGTATGCATCTGAGCTGCATAAAAATGCAATTCTATGACTCAGTATGTATCTTTGATAGTGGATCAAAACAGTATAGGACAGAATGGCCTTGTAATTATTTTTAAATACAGTTTAATATCAGTTTCTCGTGTTGCTTAGTTGGCTTAAATGTTCTGCCCGATCATGCAGATTTGAATAAAGCTTTTTAATCTGTCTCACTGTTGTGTCTGCTTTGAAAGAATTTAAGTTCTCAAATCTGAACATCTCTACACAAACACACTCAGAACTCTCATGCACACATTCTGACCCAGTTTCCCACTTTGGTGCTTTGTACTAATTCAGGGAGATTGAAAGCAAAATAATGGAGACATTCCTGCAGTTCAAATCACTGAAGTAGACACAAATAATAGCTCTCTCAGTATTATTTGTGTCATACTTAAAAGCCCAGTTCTAACTCTAAAAAAAATGCTCTCCACTATTACTGCAAAGTGCTTCCTGCCTGCAGTCCTGGAGGAGATACATGAGTGATGGCTCAGTAAAACTGCCTGGTACCTAGGAAACAATTACCATGACAACCACGCTCCCTTCCTATGACAAAGAAGGTAAACGAGAATGAACACAGTCTGCAGGGTTATGGATTTGCTAATGTATGCTGTACTGTTTGCCATTTGCTGCATTTGAAGGGTGATTTCACCAACAACAAAAAACACTGCATAAACTCACTTCACTTACAAACTTGTGTGACTTGAGACTTAATGAGAAGTAATAGTTTGTATTTGACTTCCTCATGACATCAACCTGAGAACACTTTCAGTTCATGATGATACTGGGAACACACTGGTTTAATATTACTGTATATTATACCTCCCTCTTGTGTCTGTTCCATGTACTGTATGCGAACAAGATGTGAGCTCATGATTCGAACCCTGGTCTCCCACGTGGGAACGAATAACAAAATAATAGCCAGCACTCCAAAGTCCTTCTGGTACTTTTTTAATTAATTAATGCACGGGCTGAGTATGCCAGTGTGTATGGCAATGTAAACCAGCTGTGTCAATTATAAAGGGGAGACCTGGGTGAAACACATCAGAAATGGGTTCGTCTAGACACGAAATGGCTCACTATAGGCCTAATCAGCTAGAAATACATACATGATAATACACAAGTCCCCATACCCCTTTTGGACATAGGACTCTGATACAGTAGCCTACATACAAAAATACAAGCAAAAAGTTAAAAACAGTCCATGTAGGTACACTCCCTTGACTTACTGTCATAAACAGGAATGCAAGTGACAAAATACAACACACATAAATGTCAGAATCTAGATTACACTGTCCTATGTATATACCGCGCTGAATACACCACCTCAGACCCAAAATATCAACCCCAACTATTTGCATAATTCAACACTACACTATTATTTAAAAAAAGAAAAACTGCCTTATAGTAATTCCTCATTAACCCCTTTGGGGTGTTCAAACTGTAGGCTGTATCCAAAAATCTTCTCTTTGTAAAAGAAGCCTATCTCTGTCACCACCTCTCTCCCTCCCACATGGGAAACCAAACATCTATCGCTCATTCAAGAGTCAGCCATGGCCAGGTGGAGATACTGGGATTATGAGCATCAGACAGGGCTCATTGTTAACCAGTACGCGTCCTACGCGACACCAGGTTCTAACTTTCTTGATGGAAGATAGGGATACCACCTTAAAGCACTCCAGATGTCTTGGTTATATTGTATTAACATACTTACAGAATGGTTAAAATACAATTTTAATAAAAATAAGCCCCAGAATGCAGCATTATGAAGAGAAAATATCAAATCCCCAACAGAACATATCAAGCCTAATGCCCCATTCCATGGCAGAAATAATATCATGCATTTTTTCATATTATCCTATTACAGAACAGTACACCCCATCTAACATAACCATGAGCTTACTTTCTGTTTTTCTTTTTGCATCCCTCCATCATCCCCTTCTCCTCCCAAATCCCAAATAATTGCTGTTCATAATCACATCTACAACAGTAAAAACAGCTCAGCGAGGACATTTCGGCACAACCTTTGGTCCATGACCAGGGGTCTATTTCACCCCCACTGTGAAGTCTTCCCAATCATCTTTTGCCTTTGCCTTTATTAAGTCTTGCAATACATACATCTGTAGTATCTTGAACAAGGACAACCAGTGGGCAGTTCTCCTCTAAACACTGCAGAGGGCAGAGCAAACCATGCTGTGCTATGGGCTTCCTAGTAGAATGGAGCTCTCTAGTGCCCTCTGTCTGTCTACAGTATGTGTGTGCAGAGGGTCAGAAGGTTGATGGAGTCAGTCTCTCTACACTGTGAGATTTTACCCTTGGAGTTACAAATGTATGAATTAACTCTGAAGATTTTACTGTGCATGTTTTGATGACAAGGGTTAATCAGTGGTCAGCAGTTAAAACCATCATCAGACTCTATTAAACAAATACTTAACGTTTTTAAGTGGCAAAAAAGGACACATCTCCCGATGTATTTTCATCTGAGTTCCTTGTCTGTGTTTGTGGAAAATAAATGCAAGTCACAGTGATAAAAGACCTGGAGTTACATCTGAATGAAGCAAAATCACACCTTGCATCTAAAAAACATAGCTTACACTTTTAAATGTTTTTCCTTCTTTCAAACGTTTCTATAGCGGCCCACCCCCTTGACCACCTTATTCTTGTTATTTATGATGAGATGAGATGCTATATAACTTAATTTATTATTATCAATGTATTATGGTGTCAGGGCATTTGTAATTGCACAGCCATGGTTAGAAAGATAAACTGTCATTGCATTAAGAATAAATAATAATTAAAATGTAAGTCCAGAGTTCGCCAAACATTTATCATTTACCATAAATATGTATTATTTTTATGTATAGCATAGTTTGCATACATATAATTAAAATAATAATAATTAGCATCTAAGTAAGAATAAGCTTTCCAAGTCTCCTATCTAGCTTTCACTAAATGTTATCATCTCTCATGCAGTAGTTGTGTAACCGCAATCAAACTGATGAGGTCAGTGAATTCTCATTTAAGCCCATGATGGATGGCTTTCCGTGTAAAGTAATCTCGCTATTTGAATTGTCGTGACTTCTTTAGCTCATTGCAGTACTACCAGTCAAAGTGTGAGCGTGTCAGACAGGCTGTGAATACTTGACCTGCATTTGGACCAGTGACTCAGAGCAGTAGAGAAGAGACACAGGCATGAGATGATGAACAGTCTCATAACCTATAGCCTCAATGTCTGTCTTATTCCTGATTTATCGTCGTATGACACTGTTCAGCATTGAAAATAGCAGCTCTAAAAGCCCTCAGCACATCACATCTATGACTCGCTGTGAGCTTGTAGATCGGTTATTTTCAGCGTGCGGCACCGTCATACGACAATGTATAAATCAGGCTGTAGTGGGCACACATGGGAGAGAGGTCATCAGGAAGTGCCCAGAGTTGTGGTAGCTACTTGTACAATGTTCACAAGGAGAATTGCCTGTGTGTCATTTGTCATATTTGTCATATTTCCCTCCAGGCAAAGAGCTGTTGACTGGGTGGTGAGATAAAACGTAATACATCACCAGAAACAAAAAAGAAAAACAGGTTGTCACTCCCTGATTTAGAGACTCAGACTGGAAACTCATAGAAGCCATGCATGGAGCAGGAGGTAAAACATGTTTTGAGACTGAACAATGTGCTGGTATAAACTGTGATCCTATTAATATCATTAGTTGCATAGCTGTATTACGTAAATATAGATTTTGATCAAATACAATTGTACTTCAGGGTAGACAGAATAATACAGTGTAAGAGGGTGCATACCAGCAGGCAGAATGCAGTTGTGACTGCAGTCAATTTTTAGGGTCAGTCATGAGTGAGCGATGCCTGTAGCAGGTTGTTGTGCTATGGGGTCACTGCTGCATTAGTTTGTACCAAGGGCTGTGTTTTGGTTCTTTCAGATGACTGCACCTAAGCTGGAATCTAGCACACTTACATAAGTGCTGTGAGGTACAGAGACAAATGTGACTCCTCATAGTGGAATGAGGATGATATTTGGAACCAGAATATTGGGAGTCAGTCAAGACCAGTTACAATGTTCTAGATTTCTGAGGTGATTGGCACAAAGGGTGGGTCATGGATAATTATTACTTGGACATTCAATTTCATATTCATATACATGAACTTGAAGCATCACTATACATTTGCATGTTTTCAAGGCACTGCACAATATCAAAACCTCCAACAGTTTTATATAACAGTATTCTAAAATGAACCTGAAAAATTTAGGGTGGAGGTTCGGCTTTGGCATCAGGGAGTGTGTGTGCACAGTTTTGCAGTGACCGGGCCAACGGTGCCGGAGATTAGCTGCTCAAAGACAGACAGAGACACGGACGGACGGACGGAAGGAAGGACGGACAGGGTGCAAAACATAGTCTCGGCTATGCCTTTCGGCCTGGCGAAGACAATAATATAGGTTTGCTCCCATATCACAGAGACCATTCAGTAGTGTCTCCACTGGTCAAGGAGGGGTTCCAGCACCATGGAGAGTGACCAAGACGGGTTTCAGCACCAAGGACAGTGACTATTCAGTAGTGTCTCCACTGGTGAGGGGGAGGGGTTCCAGCACCATGGAGAGCGACTGGGGGGTTGATCCTTGTGCTCTAGGGGTATTTCAAAGCACCCTAAGATGTACAGTAACTGTGTGGGTGTTGGTTAGAAATTCATATGTGAGGAGGAAGATTGATGAAGAGGAACCAACTGGAATCAGTTTTCCTGGTCCCCTAGACTAGAGTCTAGCAGCCCCTAGATGTTGTGATGATGATGGTTTCAACTTACTGACATTGCCATCCTGAGAGTCCTCTTCTCTCACAAGTGGGGATTTAAAAAAAGGGAAAATAAAATACAAAAGTTGTCAAAATTGGCCTAGGATGACGCTAGAGAAAATACCATAGGGGTCGCCTAAATCATTAGGGTTCATAATCTGGGGTCCATGAATACACTAGAGGATTTGCCATGACTTTGGTCAATTAGATTTTCTTTTTTTATTTATTGAATACTTTATTAAACGTTTGCAAAAAAGGTACAGTGGTACAGATTTATACAAAAGGATACTAAAAGGATAACCTAAAAAAGACCAGAGCATATTTACGTTGAGGTCCTGGGTACCGGTATTAAATTCATCGAGCTATTTAAAGACAAACAATAATATACAATAATATGCAAAATATCATATATACTAGTAGTAATAAAAAAGAAAAATATGTACAGTAAAATGTTGGGGGGTGTGGGGGGGGGGGTCATTTCCGGTGATAAGCTTAAACGTTATACAGGGGCCAGTTACAATACAAATAAGTAGGCCTGCTACGTCATGTTTATGACAGGTTATATAATCAATCTCAAGTTGTCATACCAAAGACAACCCAAACCCCCATTGACAAAATGACACACAATGACAGCAGTATAAAGCTACTTAAGGTTCATTAGCTCATCTCACAGGCATGACACGTGTCATGATTGTGTCATATCAGTCTTATGGACACCTTTAAATAAATTGTTGCCCTTGTATTGTAGCCAATTAGCTTAAACATGACCATTAATTTTTTTTTATTTGATTTTTTTGTTTTACTCTTGTTTCTAAAGAAGGCTGCTTTGTTCCATAATCTTCCAATTACAAAAAAAAGTATTATTCATATTAATCACAGTAGTATGATTGTCTTACAGTTATATAGCTGCATACCTCTGCATAGATTATTCGAAGGTGCCTTTATGGCAATCCTCTATATGACTCATTGACCTAGTGATCTACAGTAGGCCTATCTTGCTCAAGGCGTTGTGGTAGTTGATGCCAGCTGTTGTGACCGACTTACAGTAAGCTTAATTTATACTCACACATGAGTGTTGCTCGACAAAAACAGATTTCAAGCTAGTGACACTGTGTCGCGTTGTTAGCTTGAAAATCTACTATTTTAGGCAGGCAACACCATGCATGTGTTGGAGTATAAATTACACTTCAGGCCCTTTCTTTTGGCCAGCAGTCTGTTTGGACCTCAGCTCCATCAATCTCTCTAGCACTGGCATTGATGCAGTATGTCCAGGGATTTTGTAGTTTACACTGGTTTAGTTTACAGTTAATGATCTCCATTACATGACTCAAGTCTGTGTATTCTATATGATGTTATGATCCCAACGTCTACGTTGTTACCCTGTAGCAAGGCTGCTGATTACTTGGTGATTAACAACTGTTTTCTTCCCCCCCCCCTTTTTGCTTTGTGCTGATACAAGCCACACAAATGTATATTTCATCTGTATATATTTAATACACAGGATATTGTATAATTTAGAAAACTAAATGTTAAATGTAAATTCTGCATCTACAAGGGTGTTTGATCAAGCATGGAGACAATTTTCCTTTCACCAGTATGATGTGGAGGGTGTTTGTGTAGGAGTATCTTCCAGTTCAGAGTTATCTATAACATTTCCCTCTCTCATTATTATTATTATTATTATTATTATTATGCTTGTTTTGTTTATTTCAGATAAGGGGCTTGGAAGCTGCTCAGTTTAATTTTGTTTTGGTTAACAATAATGGAGTTTAGCCATCAAATTGCATGGTAAAACTGAGAAATAAGTTGAATATGCATGAGCATTTTTGTGCTTCTATGGTGCTGAAACACTTCTTTTAACCTCTTTTGAACTGTTTTTTTGCCCCAGGTTATTTGGGTATTTAAGCTCAACTTTATTATGATGGTAATACGTCTTTTTGATATTTACATTTTAGGACGAAAGAAGCCTTTTATTCTCTTGATAATATTGGCTTTAATTAAATAAATAAGCCTAATAAAGAAATGAATGAACTAATAAATCAATAAATCAATAAACAAATACATTTATTAATAAACTAATAAACCAATACATGAATAAACAAATACATTGATTAATTATAGGCTACATTCATACATTAATGCATTAATCAGTTCATTAATGTATTTATTTATTTATTTATTTCATTTGTTTCTTTATTGATGTATAAATGTATTCAGCAAGATAGCATAACTCAAATGTACTTTCAAGGAATATGAGTTATTTGAGATAGCCTTATGCTTAGCCTACATACAACCGACATGTAGGCTAATGATATGCAGCAGCGCCTTCATCAATGGGCTAAGGCTACAAAAACGAAATGAGACGTCTGCGTTATTGCAGCACGGTAGGTTATCTGAGATGCGATGATGCGAGTTGACAGTGTGAGGTCTAGCAGTGACACTGATCACTGTGTCGGGAAGGTTGTGATTGTCAGTGCAATGCCTGCAGTCTAGCTGTGTATTTACCCAAATGGTTTCCATGCGTTAGGTTGCGCCCACTCGCCCACAATGCGCTGCAGAGTCGCTACAGGCAATAACATGCGACTCCCAGTTCAGACAAAGGAAGACAAATAAGTCCCAGTCTACCAAACGACTGCACATGTTTGATGCGCTGGTGACACTATTAGGGTAAAGCGTTATGTTATGATGACAGTATGTGGTGGTGTAAATGTAGTGGACTGCCACGAGAGCAGTGTTCACATTGTATGCAGACAAAGCAATTACGGATATAGGCTAGTCAACATTTGATAATTATACCTATACACTACACCAGTGTCCATTACACTGATAAGTCATTCTGTGTCCCACGAGTGTATATGATATGAATGACAAAATAAAGGAACATAATAATAATAAATGAGAGCGTTTTCGTTGTTTGTTTGTTTGTTCATTTAATTTCCTGGGGTGTGTAGCTACTGCCCGTCTATGCTGGTAATGGAGGGATGGAGGGATATGAGGAGAGGAGAGGAGAGGAGAGGGGAGGGGACGGGTGGGGAGGGGGGCTGCTGGCTGCAGTGTTAGACTGTGTATGTGTGTGTGCGCGCTAGGGTGGGAGACGCAGCTCCAGTGGAAACACACCCGTCAGCCGCGCGCAAAGCAGACAGAAAAAGGCAGCTATAGCACGGACAAAGAAAAGTATGGGTGCGCTGGAGACTGTGGGTTCATCTCCGACGGTTCACAGGATGGAGGATATGCTCCTGTTTCACTTAACGGGAAACTAATTAGCCCACTTTAATGCGGTGGTGGGATGAGAGATATTGCGAGCTAAAAAGACGGAAAGTGTGTTTAATCCATCTGCGGATTCGATGAGCTTGCAATGGCTTTTGCCGGGATATGTAACTGTATAGGAAATCATGTGCCTTTTTATTTTGTTCTATTTTTCTTATGTTGTGGCCTTGCGTTTGGACAGTTAAAATACACAATTCCGGAAGAATTAGAAAATGGAGCGCTGGTCGGCGATCTGGTGCAGGACCTGGGACTGGATATTCGAAAGCTCGGCACCCGAAAAATCAAGGTAACCTCCAGCAGCGGTAAACGATACGTGAATGTCAGTCCCAAAAATGGGAGATTATTTGTCAATGAAAGGATTGATAGAGAGACACTGTGCGATATAAGCGGCACCTGCATCCTACATTTTGAGGTGCTTCTCGAAAACCCGTCTGAGGTGCACCATGTTGAGGTGGAGATTCTGGACGTCAATGACAATGCGCCGCAGTTCCCCAGCGACGAGTATCAACTGGAAATCTCAGAATCGGCTTTGCCGGGAACTCGTTACCCTATTGAAAATGCCCAGGATCCAGACATGGGCTCCAACGCGGTACGCGTTTATCGACTCAGTCCAAACGATCACTTCGCACTGGTTTCTAATAAACCCTCCATGAATGCAAAGCACATTGAGCTGGTGCTCAAAAGGCCCCTCGATCGCGAGCAGACGCCTTACCACCAATTAATTCTAAGTGCTGAGGATGGTGGGACGCCAGAAAAAACGGGCACGGCCAGAGTCAATGTGCGTGTCCTGGACTCCAATGACAACGTGCCCTTGTTTGATAGCTCAGTGTACAAAGTGAAACTGTTAGAAAACTCACCAAACGACACGCTTGTGATTAAACTGAACGCATCGGACCTGGATGAGGGCACAAATGGGGAAGTTTATTATTCCTTCAGCAGCTACACGCCAGAGAGAGTAAGACAGATGTTCTTAATGGACACCAACAGTGGAGAGATTAGAGTAAGGAGCAATGTTGACTATGAAGAGACAAACTCCTATGAAATGTACATTCAGGCAATGGACAAGGGCCCAGGGGCTGTGGCAGCACACTGTAAGGTGGTGGTAGAGGTGGTGGACGTGAATGACAATGTTCCCGAAATAGTGTTGTCATCTCTGTCCAGCCCAGTGAGGGAAGATGCTCGTGCTGACACAGTTGTGGCCCTGATTAGTGTTACAGACAGGGACTCAGGGGCCAACAAACAGGTGAGCCTGGAGATCCCCCAGGGCCTCCCTTTTAGAATCAAATCGTTCAGAAATTACTACACTCTCGTTACCTCAGCTTTCCTTGACCGCGAGACCACTGCTGCCTACAATGTCACCCTCAGCGCCACTGATGGTGGAAACCCACCCCTCTCCTCTAAGAAGACCATACAGGTGGACGTGGCAGACGTCAACGACAACCCGCCGCGTTTCGAGCAGACGTCGTACACCGTCTACGTTACTGAGAACAATGCCCCCGGGGCCTCCTTGTGCACTGTGAAAGCGCAGGACGCAGACATCGCCGAGAACGCACGCATCACCTACACTGTGCTCAACGACAACAATCATGGCATCCCTGTCACCTCCTATGTGTCTGTGAAGGCTGATACGGGCGAGGCGTATGCCCTGCGAGCCTTCGATTACGAGTCACTCAGGGAGTTTCACTTCCAGGTCAAAGCTCAAGATGGAGGCATTCCTCCGCTCAGCCGGGTTGCCACCGTCTACATCTACATCATGGATCAGAATGACCATGCTCCGGTGATAGTCAACCCTAAAGCCAATGGAACACGCTCCATAGAGACAGTGGTGAAGAATGCAGAACCCGGTGCCTTGGTGATCAAGGTGGTGGCGTACGATGCCGACGCAGGCCCCAACGCATGGCTGGACTACATGCTGGAGCAGGCCACCGACATGGATCTGTTCAAGGTGCACGAGCACACCGGAGAGGTCCGCACCACACGCCGCGTACTCGAGGACAACTCCACCTCTTTCAGCCTGACCGTACTGGTGAGAGACCATGGCCAGCCTGCTCTCTCGTCCACTGCCACCATCAACGTGGCCGTCATGGAGGTGCCGCCTAAGGTCATCCCTGACCCAAAGAGGATTATCCGGCCCCACAGCTCATCGGTTTTCTCCAACGTCACCCTCTACCTGATCGTGGCCTTGAGTGCTACCACCTTTGTGTTCTTGGTTACCGTGGTGGTGTTGGCCATCGTGCGCTGTCACGCATACTGCTCCCAACCAGGGTCCTGCTCTCCCTGCTGCGTGTCACAGAAACCACCGCCGGACGGCGGGAACGTCAGCGTAAGTGGCGCCGGAGGGGGCGCTGGCGGCCCTGGGGGGCAACCCAACAACAACGTGGTGCTACGGAGGGACCTCAAAGTAGAGCCTCACTACATTGAAGTGCGTGGTAATGGCTCTTTGACAAAGACTTACTGCTACAAGACATGCCTGACAGCCACCTCTGGCAGTGACACTTTCATGTTCTACAACACTGGGCGTCCCATCAGCGGCACCTGGGGCAGTGGGGGGGCAGAGCGCTTCTTCACGAGTGGGAGTGGATTTGTACGCCGGCTGAGTATGCCTGATGCATCGGGCATGCAAATATGTCCAGAGGTGTGTATACATTTTTGAATATTTATTTATCTGTTCACATGCCTTGAAGCTAAAAACTATATATTTGTTAGAAGGAAATTGATATAGGGATAATCTATAGATATGGTTTGGGGACATTGACATTGTATAGTAACACCCAACCATTTTAGAAGGAGCAATATTTTAGCCATTCTAAGTCACAAACCACCACAGGCCTGTTACACAGAAGCCCATTTTCATAATGCCATTTGCTGTCAGGAATTGCTGTAATTATGTCAACAATAAGTCAAGAATATGAGAATATGTCAGGTTATTTATCCATTCCCATTTACTGCTGAAGTCAATGCTTTTGGGGCCTTATTCTCTTTGTTCTTCTCCCAGTTGCACTGTGCAGCCCCTCCACCCAGCCTAGCACTCACACTGCATTAGTGTCAGTCCTGATGTTTTTCAGGAGGCCTGCTTTATTTCTGCTGGTTCAGGGATTTATGTTTCAGTTTGATGTTGTCATCACATCTACACTAAGGACAGATCTGCTTGCTTACTCTGTGCGAAATGGACTTGACCTCATCTCACTTTGCCAGTTCTATGTACTACCAGTATGAACAACTGCATACAGTATGTGAGTTTGTTATGTGTTGAGTATGAATACACTTTCTCAGCAATGCACTGCTTTAGATTAATTATTTAAACAGTTGTGCATATTCAAACCTGGAACCTCGGATTGGTTCACCACATGAACCTGAGCATCCCTATTCTGAGCATGTAAATGGGTGAAAATAGCATATACAAGCTCACAACGCATTGCAAAATGACACATTGTCTATCAGCGATTTTCTTCAAAGAGATTTGGTTTATAGGGAAAAAAAAGGAGTGGGCCAAGGATAGGCCCCTGGGGGACCCCGGCCAATCATGTATATAGGTTTTAAGTGGTTGATGAGCAGCTTAACAGGACATGAACTGCCTGTCATGTTGGAATTGGAACAGCTTGGTTTTGGACAGACACATTCTGTAACCTTATAGAATGGTTTTCTCTCTCATTTTGTCATGATATAATTTCTGGCAGATGTGTCTATCACAGAACCATTCAAATCAGAGGTTTGAGGTCGCTGACAACTAATCTGCAGATGATTGCAGTACTTTTAAGGAGGGAAGCCATATTCAGTTCATGTGTGCTTTAGTTAACTGGGCCGTGCTTCCATGGGATTTCACTGTTTGTAGGATTGTGTCCCTGTTTAATTGCCGTGAACTCATGCTTACAACAACTAGAGGTCTGGGTTGCCTGCTCTAATAATATAAGCTTGTGTACCAGTTCTGTAGGACTCAGATGTTGGCTTGTGTTAAATATAATTGTGTGGTTATTTTTTGACGAAGTTCATTGTGTTTAAATGCATTTTAAAATGTGAATTGATTTGAGAAATCTAGCTGAAAATAATCCCAGTTGAAAAGATATCCTTGCTAACAAAATTCTAATGTTAATGACATTTTATGATTTATTATAATAATGACATTAGATACCAATGTTGTTGATACAAATAATTTAGTCAATGATTTTCCAACATTGACTAAATTATTCTGTTGAGAAAATGTAAACAAATAAAATGATTAACAGAAAAAGTATATATATGTCTATGCACATAAGCTGTGAATACATAATGTATTGACGGTAGAATGGTATTTTAAATACTCAGGAAGATAAACTTTGGTCCTGGAGTACCACAACTTTATTTGTCACTGTGAGTTTTCATTTAATCCTTTCCCTGAAATGTTAGCTGACTAAAATGAATCGAAGATAAATGCACTTACGTGAATATCTGTAAATAATCTAATTTGATCATGGTTTTAAACTAAAAAAGAGACCACAGATTTATATTGCATACAGTACAAGCACTGAGAAATTTGAACTCTACTTGAACCTGAGTAGACAACAGTTGCACCATGTCTTTGTAAATGTATTCTCCGGCTGTTATTGTGTGGGGGTTGGATATGTTGAAGGTTTCAAGATTGAAATATGTTGTTCAGTGTCAGGTCATTGGCACAGAGGTACATAAGAGATCAGGAGTCTACATCTAGATGAGTCATTAACAAACTTACGAGGTCATCAGTCATTAGTAACACACTAATGGAATCGCGGGCCGAGATAAGAGTGGCCATGAAAATGAAATGAACCTCTAGCATCTGTTTCCTGGTCCCATAAATTTGATTTACTCAGAGAGACTGGGTCTCCCTGCAGAATATACTCCCTTCTGAATTGAGCACTGGGACACATGCTGAAATGTTTTTTTCCTTTTCCTTTTTTTTTGTCTGAAATACTATTATTTCTTTCTCAAAACATTTCCTGTATCCAGTATATGAATACCACGTGTTAGCAATAATCAATGATAAACAGTTACCATTGATGAGTGTCGCAATAACAAAACTGAACATAACTTCAAAGTAGCAAACAGCAGCAGAATCATTTTGTGTAAAATTACATATTTTGAAAAGAAACAAACAGCAGTTGATCTGAGAATTCCCAAATATCAGATATCAGACACATTTGTCTGACATAGGGAACAGCATCACAAATAGAATTTTTACTAATTTTTCACTGTCCAATTTCAGTTTGTCTGACTATCATGCACAAAAAGAAGATACAGATCATGAGATCAACACATCAAATTGCAATATAAAGCTAACAACATCCTACATGTTTATATTGACCTATTTACTAAAAACCAACAACACATACAGAAGCATCTAATAGTCCATGTCAATTGTCCGTGTTAGATGTTCGAACATTAAAATAATGAAGTCATTCATGACTGATCTCAGACAGCACATGCTTCATTCACTCTGCTAATACAGAGGTGGAGGATGTGGTTGCCTTGGTGATGAGGGCTTCCACTCATTGGAGCAATAATTTACCAGGGGTGCTGTTGGGTGTTCCCTGCCCATAGCTCTCAACCCATCCCCATGAAGAGCAGGCAGATTTACTCCCCTTTAACTCACTCACAAGGCTGTATGGAGTGGTGGACGAACTACAAGCTCACAACGTGTGAGATTGTAGATATGCTATTTTCACTATTGTTGATGTTTTTGGAAAAGGTCTGGAAAATGTTTGGGGAAATTTTACTTTTGTAATTTTGTATTTTTGGATACTCAATTATTTTTAAAAGCCCCACTGAGGCACATCTACTCTCACAGTTGTCATGTTTACAGAGAAACAGGAAAGCAAGATTGGGTGTCTGTGGATCCATCAATATGCTTTTTAACCACTTAAACCCATAGTAAACTAATACTTAAATGACCGGGTTGGCTCTGTACTTGACACCAAATGTCTTTGACGAAAATAGCCGATTGCGATGCGTTGTGAGCTCGTAGATCTGTTTTTTTTTTGCCGAATGTTAGCCCGAGAATAGGGATAGGGTTCAAGTGGTTGTAGTCTCTCCATGTGTGTATGTGCGTGTGTGTGCACGCGTGCGTGCGTGCGTGCATGCATGCACGCGTGCGTACATGCATGCATGCATGCGTGTCTGTGTGCTTGCGGCTGGCCAACTGCAGTGCTTATAACAGATCCAGGGCTGGGAAGTGTGGAATGATTTATTGATGAGACCTCAGCCTAGCCTGGCTTCACTTTGTATGAGATCAAACTAATCCTTCCCTCTCTCTCTCTCTCCCACTCTATCTCTCTCTCTCAGCCCAAAGCCCCTAATGCTGACTGGAGATACTCCGCATCTTTGAGGGCAGGGATGCAGAGGTAAGCACTTTACCCCCTGTTTTTTTCTAACCTTTAACTTTTTTGTGACTTTTGGTATTTGACAACAAAAGAAAACGACGCAACGCCACTCTAAGGCACATCCACAGTGCCATTATATTGATCAAGGATGCACAACTTTGAGCCCTTTCTGAGACAATAGAGCATCTTTAAATCCTGACACAGCACTGCTCACATATGCAGTCGCTTCACTCCACAAACACAACACAACACCCATACGTGTCATCAGACAAGTTAGACAACACAATGTAACTCACAGATGAGAAATTACCACTGTCTGTCACAACTACTAAGTCTTTATTTGAGCATCAATGGGTTCCAATTACAGTTGCTCTGCAGTGTGATATTATATAGGTCATCAACATTCTGCATGTCCCCCCCCCCCCCCTTACAGTCTTTACGCAAGAAGCATGAAGGACAAATGAGCCGGCTATGACCTTTCTCAGATCATTGTACGCACACACACGCACGTGCACACTTGCATGCAGATACACTGTGAAAGATCCACACCTCTCCAAATCCTTGAAGACTGCAGATGACATTTGTTACCCCTAGTAGATTTGTTAATAAACCCCTTAGGGCTGATTTATACTTTGTCCTGTGACGACGTTGCAAGGCAAGAATAGCTCACAGCTACTGTACAGAAGATCTGCTATTTTAGAAAAATGTTTGAACATTTTTCACCTATGATGATATGCCCAAAATAGAGATGCCAGGTTACTTGAAAGTGGTTAATTTGTTCATATCCGTATTAAGTTTTTTGTTTGTTTGTTTGTTTTGTGGTCAGAATAAGGAGTTTTTCATTTTCGTACCATAATCGCAAATGAGTTCTATATATTATATTTTAAATGTGTTTGTATTGATTGTTGTATTCATTTGCGTCTCACGTTACTCTTCCATGCACCTCCTGTCATTCTCTTTTTTTCTTTTAGTGATCAATACTATGTATAATTAATTAGGCATGGACCAAAGGAACATACTAACTTTGCACATAGTCACCAGTTAAAGCTTCTTGTCATTATCAGAAATGTTATGTGAATTCTTATGAAATTAATTGTTACTGATACAGTATGAGAACAGTTCCATATTCTTCTGCCTACACATACGTCATGTCCTAGTATGAGCGAATAGGGGAAGGGGATCAACGTCACGTGATGCCTTTGTTTAGCCCAAAAAAACAGCAGCTGTCCCGAAATCGGGCCAAACAAAGGTGCTTATTGGTCAAAAACCCAGATGTGTGTCTCAAATAGTAGCAATGATTATTTTCCCTCCAACTCTATTTTATAGCCTTACAGATTAGTCTCTAATCTATTTATTCATTATTGTAGGTTTAGTTTTTTTCTATTTTGTGATGGTAAAAAAATGCATTGCAATCATTGCAAAGTCTCAAAGAACTTGAACAGTTGTATGACAAATACAGAAATGAGCAGGACAATTGAAATAGAAAAGAAGCCTCGTCCTTGGGGTACCTGGTGGAGCATCCAGTTACTTCATGAACCTGTGGGGACCGAGTTCCTCTTGTCTTGTCTCACATGTCTCTCTGTCCTCTGCCCTCTCTTTCCTGTACTAGTCTGCACTAAAAGTAAATAAAAGCACAATAAAAACCCTTCCATAATTTAATCTGGCGTTACAGCCCTGATGTGGAGTGATTGTAAAGTATGTGTATTATGTCATATAATCATTGTATCATAAATAAGATGATCAAGCGGTTTCATTGCGCTTGACCAATATCTTTTAAAATTGCAGTTCCTTTACCATTCACCCTCTGCAGTCTTAACCTCCACACTCATAATGTCCCACACTACACAGTCACATGACAACCCCCCAACGCCTTACAGATATGGGCCGTCCACTCCAAGCATGATAACTATACTTAGAACTATCATTTTAGAAATTGTTCTGTGCCTACTGTGTCACAACAACATCAGTGTGGATGTTATCGTTAACATAATTATTCTTATAATATAGTTCTTATTGTGCTTGGTGTGGATGCCCCTTAAGCATGCACAAGTAGTGTAGCAGCATACAACACCTTCATTACTGACCCACATTCCTCATTTAGACAGCCAGGGTAGAAGTCCTACTTCTAAACTTGCCGCACCCAGCCTGGGGTGGTGATTACCATACCTTTTGCATTATATTCTAACTAAACTATTATACTACTTAACAATATACAGTACAACTAATCCCTTCTCATTCACCTGTATGGTACTTACTTCCTGAAGCCTCTGCACTATGCTTAGAGCGCATTTAACCATTTTGAATGTTATGTCAAATCTCCAATCTATAGATAAAGTCTGTATCACCTCAAAAGAGACAAAAAGAAAAAAAGAAGATTCACAGAGACAGGTATTCTCACAAGCACAGTAGCACATATAGTGCTGCATTGCAGAGGCCAAGGCCAGGGTGTAGCTACATCTCTATAAGCCCTATGTTCATTTTGAATGTATGGACAAATCCATTTTTCCTTGATTTTATTGTTCATGCCTATGCCATCCCATATGAATGTTGTGTTTTGCTTTCCTTTTCGAAATGGAAATAAACATTTACAGTATAGGAACTATCTGGTCATAATTATGTTATTATCTGATGTTCTGAAAGGCGATGTTTGGAGCTTTGTTATGACAGCTGTGGTTCTTTCCCCCTCTCTGCTTAGAAATGATACTTGAGTAAAGTATCGTTGTGCATACTTATGTAACTGCTTTGGCATTTGATCAGAATTTTGTCCTTGACTCGCCAGCAGCCAATAAATCGCAGTTGCACAACGGCACAATGCAGTGGTGCAACAGATGCTTGGCTGTTTCTAATTATGCACATTTGGGAATGTGTGTTTTGTGTTCCAGCTCTGTCCACATGGAAGAGGCCTCTATGATGCAGGGAGCATCTATGATGCAGGGAGCCATGCAGGGAGCCCAGGGAATGCTGGGGGCCCAGGGTATGATGGGGGCCCAGGGAATGCTGGTTCAAAACTGGCCCACCGTTTCCAGTGCTGCAGGTGAGAGCAAGCCTATCACGCAGGAACCACAGGGGGACAGCCAAGAACCGTGCCAGCTGAGACACCAGAGACAAGCCTGGGGGTGGTAGTGGAGAGCCCATGATAAACAATTACACAGACATTCACCCAAAAACGATGTCAGCCACAAGATGAAGTGGCACAGATCTAAATAGGCAGTCAAGTAAAAAAAAAGAAAAGAAAACAATCCTGGTACAGAAATGTAGGAAATCTGGGACAATGGTAATAACTGTAAATAGAGTAGGCTATACTATTTAAAGCAGTGATATGTTCAAGCTAATAATTAAGTCAATTTATAGATACTATTTAAATCAAATGTAGAAAGGCAGTGGGTGAGACTTTGAGTCAATGGGGAAAGTGGGGTGAGTTTTGTTGCTGTGCTGTGCTCCAGTGAAAAGGCTTTACTGCTTGCCTAGGTTGTGCTCACATTGATTTTCTGTCCACCATCTGGAATTAGAACATGGGTATGAGGGACTAGGGTGGAGGACATCACAGACACCTAGCCAGCCAGCCAGCCAGCCAGCCAGTCAGTCAGAGAAATCACAAAACCTTAATAACAGAAATAGTCTAGGTAAGCTTAATTAATTGCAAAACATGACACCCCTTATTCAAAACAGATGGCGAATGCATTCTTGTCTTTATAGGGCCTACACAGGTAAATACCACAAACTACCTGTGAGACCTTTATGAATTGAACCTCACAGTCAGCAGTCAGTCAGTCAGTCAGTCAGCCAGCCAGCCAGCCAGCCAGTCAGCCAGTCAGTCAGTCAGTGAGAAGGAGTCTGATTGAATCTATGGGAAAGCTTCTCTCTGCGGGGAAAAGAGGGTGAATGGAAAGAGAGAGAGGCTCAAATGGAAAAGTTAGTCTCTTTTCTTGTAAAGAGACAAGTAAAGGTAGGAGATAATGCAGTGTACGGAAGGTTTAGCATTGAGGCTTCATTGTAGAAGGGAGTCTTGTGTAACACAAGGAGTGGCTCTGTGTTGCAGCCAGGTTGATTATTATGCAGCAGTGCTACATTTCCATTAATGTTTCGTGATTGCAATGAAGTTGTGTGTGTCCTACATTGAAATGCATTTTCAAAAGACAGACTGTCATTTTGTACATGGATATTATTGCATGAGACTTGTGGCACTGTGGAAAGAAATACAGTAGTCTGAGGTGAGGAGTGATTAAGGATAATAATAATAGTTATATAATGTGGATCGAGAGAAGCTATCGCATTCAATTTTGGGAAGATGAGCACAGGAGAAATGCAGGCGGATGGAGAGAGAGAGAGAGAGAAAGCGAGGTATGGGGGGATGGAGAGAGAGAGAGAAAGAAAGGTAAAGAGGATTGGCAGGTTCCTGCAGTAGCGTTGTTGCTAGGGAACGCCATGTGACTGGTCGCTAGGCAACACTGTCTAACTGAGGGATTGCTGCAGCAACCGCACCCTCCTTCAGCAGGGAGTGGGCGAAGGCAGTTCCCATGGCAACCAGTCATATCTCTGAATGGAAGATTTAGAGACAGAGAAGGGGGGGGGGGGGGGGGGTACGACAGGTGTTAAGAGGAAAAGAGGGGGGTCATGCAGTACACGTCAGGAAACAATGCATTCATGGATTGATTTAGAATTACCCCTGATGTGAAATCCTGTAATACATGTGACATGTGCTGTACAAGCAAAGCACGGTTCTTGAAACTGTGCAGACTAAGATGAAATGTAACAATGGACAAGTCTCAGACACATGAGTGCACTTAGAATGTACGACATGAGAAATGAGTGTGGAAACACATCTAGGTGCTATATTGACCTGCTTACCAATGATAATACCCATCAGCCATTTCAAAGGGATGCTTGCAGTGTGACATGAGCTACAGTATTATCA
This sequence comes from Gymnoscopelus microlampas, assembly GCF_963454915.1. Taxonomy (NCBI): domain Eukaryota; kingdom Metazoa; phylum Chordata; class Actinopteri; order Myctophiformes; family Myctophidae; genus Gymnoscopelus; species Gymnoscopelus microlampas. The sequence continues at coordinate 33,496,946 of NC_139949.1, forward strand.
AGCATAACCAGTGCTACATATAATCCCCCATATTAGCAGACACAATGACACTGGGCAAGCAGAGCATGTTATACTGTAGCTGCAGCACTTTGCTCATTAGATTTGTCCCCCCTTTTTTAAATGATACACAATAATTAATACAAAGAGGCATTGCGGCAAAATCTAAGAAATGGGTTAAACTCTAGTTCCAAATGTGTGAAATTATAGAGAAGATGTAGATTATGTAAATAGCATATGCTGTTGAAATGATGGATGCTTGACATTTGAAACTTGGTCACAGAATTTGGTAATACAAATGTATTTACATACTAGATGCATACAGTATGTATGTTTTATGGGGCGGCCATAGCTGAGTGGTTAGTGAGCCCGCCTAGGGAGCCAGAGGCCCTGGTTGCCCCAGGTTCGATTCCAGGCCAGGCCAGCATGTGTGTCGATGAAATGAAATGTATCCCTGAGCAAGACTCTTAACCCCTAATTGCTCACAGGTTCTCATTGGAAACAAGACCGCAAGGACTTTCATGAACGACCTGTTAAAAGGAATTATCCTTATTCATCCTGTCTTACTTAACATTAAGTATACTTGCTTAATGAAACTCTGGAACTGTACTGTACAGACACAGTAAGAAGGAGAGAAGATTGACCACATTATGCGAGCTGGTCCACAGACTCAAACATAGACCTAGACATCACAAACTGACTTTCTCTAAGCGACAAGACACTTTGCATTCAACATTGTCTGCTCCGCTTATCAGCACTATCTGACCACTATCTGACCACTAGAGTTTAACACACACACACACACACACACACACACACACACACACACACACACACACACACACACACACACACACACACACACACACACACACACACACACACACAACAGGTGAGACAACAGTGCAAACAACAGAAGTGCAAGTACAATTTCTCAGTTGTGGATTGAGTTTAGACCAGCTAACAGCAGTCCACACACACATGCATGCACATAAGCTGTATGTGCAAACACACAGACATACTTCATCATGAGTATTTCATTAATAACTAGACCACTATTCCAATTTAATTGTGAGGGTAGGGTGAGCCACAACTAGGGATGAACTGCACAAGTACCCCAAGACACCAACATAATATTCACTTGATTAAACTCTAGATAAACACAATATATTGGCTTACTTGGTCATGGATTTGAACATGAATTTATACACCTTCATAAGGCATATATAACAACAGTTTGCACTGTCAGATGTAATCGATGTACTGTAGCTTATATGAACAAGCTTTTGATACCTCAAAGCTACAGTATCTACAGTATCACAGCAATAGCATGTTATCCATAAACAGTCTGTTCGTTTTTTTGTGGACATTTGCGGTATAATTAATCTCATTAGCTAAAACATGAAATTATTTGATTCTAATGGCAATAGGAGTTACAGTGGTTTAAATGCAATGACCTGTTGACCAGTTGTTTGACAGCATATACTACCCGTAGTAGGGATGTCCGATATTATCGGCCTCCCGATATTATCGGCCGATATTAGCATAAAAATTGATATCGGGAAAATATCGGTATCGTTTTTTTTTTTTTTTTTTTTTTTTGCTTTATAAATAAGTTACAGGAGTTCTTACTGTATATGGTGTGTGTGATATGAAATTTGAGCTTACCCTAATCACAATAATCCCCGCATATATCGGTATCGGTTGATATCGGTATCGGTAATTAAGAGTTGGACAATATCGGTATATCGGTTATCGGTAAAAAAGCCAATATCGGACAACCCTAACCCGTAGTGTAGGCCTACTTTTAGCACACGCACGCACGCACGCACGCACGCACGCACGCACACACACACACACACACACACACACACACACACACACACACACACACACACACACACACACACACACACACACACACACACACACACACACACACACACACACACACTAATAAACTGTGGACAATTTGTTCACACTGTCCATGTTCAATTAAGGGATCTGTCAGACACGGTATGGTCTGTGTGTATTTTCTGAATAGTCTACTTCCCATTGGGACATGAGAATTCATTTCAGCACTCCAGCTATAACATAATCATAATTAGCCTACAAATGGGAACCTAACAGAATCCCTTTTCAAGGGCCTGTGTTTGATCTAAATAAAATACAGACAGAAAGTAGGTCAATGCAGAGGGAACTGGTGTGGTGGGCCTGAGAGCACCATGCCTGCACAACCCGCCCACCCCTTTCTGTTTCTTTCCTTCATTTTTTTCTATCCATCTCTCATCACATCTTTACTCGCTATCCAGCTAAGATCATCATCTCATTCTTTTTCAGTCTGTCACTTTTATTATTTCATGTTTTCATGAAATTGTATACACTTTTTGGTATAAAAACAAGCTTTGTATCATATTTTTGTGTCTGAAGCTTTGCCTTGGTTTACAGTCACTTTAAGACTTTTTATGACCCAAGATCCCCAGCACTGTCCTGCTAGGGTAGAATTACTTGCAGTCATCCCAACAAATAGATACACAGATTCATTTTGTGGTATAAAAAAAAATCCCTAAAAAGGTCAGGTTCCCTCTAGTGTTACCTCCTGTGGCTCAATAGCATTGCTGTCTGGAAATGATTCACTTTCCATAACCCCGTCCCCACTGTTCCCACTGACACTGCTCTGCAATGGTTCTTCCAACGTTGACTGACACTTATAATACAAGGGCCAATCAAGGTTAGAACCTAAGCTGACATTAACCACTTAAAATCCTATATACTTCTTTGACCGGGGTCCCCCAAAGCTCTATCCTTGGCCTCCGATCTACAAGCTCAAAGCAAGCATGTAGATTTGCTTTAGCCAAATATGTGCCTATTTTCACCAAATATTCGCCTATTATGTCATGTCCATTATAGGGACGTAACGGTTCAAGTGGTTAATTTCAAAGACCCAAATTGTAAGTGTAAATAATGTTACTATGGAACTACTGGGAATGTGAAGATCAGGACATTTAAGGTAATGAGTAACATTTAACATTAACGTTTTCTTCTTTTTGCTCCCACATATGATCCGAATAAGATGGAGAGGGCGGGGGGGAGCTGTCACCTCCAGTGGGAGCAGGGATCAACTGTAACAGCTGGCAATTCCAGTATGGAGCCAGGGCGGCCTATGGTCCACCTCAGGCACTGAGACAGGCCGGAGACATCCCGCCCGAAGCCTTCATCATCCCCGGCTCCCCGGCCATCATCTCCATCCGACATGAGCCAGGCGCTGCGGACGACAAAGGTGAATTCATAAGCTTTGGCAAGAAGGACGACGCCAAGAAGAAGAAGAAGAAGAAGAAAGAGAAAAAGGAGAAGAAAGAGAAAGGGAAGGAGGATGAGGAAGAGTAGAGGAGACGAGGTGATGATGAAAGAGAGCTAGCAACAAACTGCTGTCCAAATTACTGAGCCTGAGAAAAAAAAATCGCCAAATGAATATTTTAGAAACAAGGGATCCTCCTTGGGGCGTACTTGCATAGACACTGTAAAGTGGCCATGCCCCCATTAGAAGACGTTTGGCTTCACTACACTATCTGAATATATGCCAAACACACACCTCTTTGCTTTTCTTGGCCCGTTTAGGCCTATGACCTGAAGCCTAAGGCTCTGGGTAGAGAAATTGTTCTTAGTAGCCAGACATCTTTTAGAAGGAAATGCAGGATTAAATCAAACAAACAGGAAGGATTGTATTGGGATAGAATAGCCTTTCTGCCCCACCCCTTCCTGAATAAAACACCCCTGAAAAGGAACAGTATTTGTATCTGAACAGTATCAGCTTAGCCCCCCAGCCCCCAACGCACACACACCCAACCCCCCACTCAAGTCACCAGTAGAGGTGAAGAGGATATCAATCTAAAAACAGAAACAGAGGCTTTCATTCCACACATAACATGAAAGCCTTTTATTAGTTAAGAAATACGACTTTTTGTACAAAATACAAAAATAAAAAAGCATCAGGGCACCTGACATGTATGTATAGTCCATTGAGATTAGCATTACTAAGAGAATGTGGTACATTCTACATGGGACATGTAGTTGACCACTTACAAAGACCTCTGTTCCCAGTGAAACATAGCACAGTGCGGAGAGGATCTGGACCAGGTTGCACCAGCTATGCACAAGTTTGTTCCTACGTTAGGGCTTAAAGCCCTTAGAAATTACTTGAGTTTGTGATTAGTAAATTACTATATTGGGTTTTTACCATCAGTTCCTAACTATTTTGATGGAACATAATTACAAAGATAGGCTGGCAACAATTCAAATTTCAAACTTGTAAATTAACTTTGTATGAGGATTGAGTTATAAAATGGTATGGACTTACTGAAAAAAAACTATGCTGTCTGCAGAAAAAAAAGAGACATGCTTTACTGTTAGTGCAATTCTGTGACTTTATATCATTTGCACCTGCTTTAGAGCTTGCTTGAATATTTAATTGTTACTTAGGTTTAAAGCTGCATTCTGTGACACAATACTGATAAACAAGTGAAAGTACAATAGCAGGATGCTATGATTCAAAACAAGCCAGCTCTCCTCCTCCCTTGCGGCACCTAGACATTCATACAGCGCATACAGTATTGTTGTCATGGCTTGGGATATCAAAACATGTTGCACAATGCAGCTTTCAGTTTTCCAAACCTTTTTGTGGTGCCGCTGCTTGTATTTGGGTAACGCTGAAATCAGGAGTTTGAAAGTCCCTACTTGCATTATAATTAAGGAACTTAGGGCAGCTGATGCAACCAGCCCCCTGGCCTAGCCTTCTCTCATAGAATATGGCACAGGTCTACGCGGGGCCATACACCTACAGTGTATCAGCACACACAGAGTCCTCCAGAACACAAAACGTTACCCGTCTTTATCTCCCTCTCTTTCTTTCTCTCTCGCTCTCACACACACACACACACACACACACACACACACACACACACACACACACACACACACACACACACACACACACACACACACACACACACACACACACACACACACACACACACACACACACACACACACACACACACACATTTCTAACCTAGCTGCCAAGACTGAGGCCTATAACATTGCCATCTTTTCAGTAGGAGTGTAATATATGGCTGGGACACAGGAAAGTTGCGTGTTGCTTCATTTCTGTTCAAGCCTGATCCTTCTGCTTCTGTCTTTGAATGTTAAATAGTTGTTCTTAAAAGCCCTACCCCACTGCCTCACCTGCTTAAGTGCTTGTAGGATTTGCTTGCCCGTTGCCTGTCCCCCCCTAACCCCTCTGCTCCTGTTTCTTCTAATCAACATGGTTGGAAGACATCTTAAAACTCTCTTCTGGTGAATTGTTCAGTTGAAACATGTTAAGGGTGTGATTTCACGTTTATACATACTGTACACATAAATGCACGCACTCACACACACACACACACACACACACACACACACACACACACACACACACACACACACACACACACACACACACACACACACACACACACACACACACACACACACACACACACACACACACACACACAGTGAACACATTGCATCTTCAGTGTCAGTGCTTAAATATGAGTAACCATTCAAAGTCCTAGCTGCTGATGACAGATCAGTGTCATCGCTACCATTACTGTTTTTAAATGTCGCCTTACCGGGACCTCTGAGAGGTCAGCAATAAAGTGGACAGGGTTTCGACTGTGCTGTTTATGAAATGTGAGCGAAGATGGAGAAGGGGAAGAAGAAACAGAGCTATAAAGTAACAAACCAGGTAGCAGCAGGTGGAGTGTTGCTGGAGTTGAAGTTCACTCCACTTTGGACATAGAGAAAAATAAGAATACAGATTCTAAAAGTTCTGCTAGCACCCCCTAGAGGTTGTGCTGATCCTTATACCCCATGTGAACTAAGTAGTTTGAAGCATTTGGCTAAAATTGTCTTCCTTAAATCCCTGCGCTCAGCCATTAGATATTGAGGTTTCTGGTGTGCACATTTTGGGCTAAGGGTGGTGCTAGAGGAAAAGTCAAGGAGATACCAAAATCAGTAGGGTTCATCTTCTGGGGCACATGAAAGTGCAGGAAGGTGTATGGCAGTCCTGCCAGTAGTGTTCGAGATATCTTGTTTGGGACCAAAGTGGAATAATAGAGTATCCTTAGAGCCCCATTACCAACAGAAACAACAGCAAAAAAGACAATCCCCCCTTTTTACACTATACAAACCATAGCACATAATAACTGCTCAGATACCTGATGTATGAGCATGTTCATGATGCAAGTTCAAATGGGCTCAAAGCAAGTGGGAAATGTTTGGCGCTTGATTTTTTTGTAGATACTGCACATATTTTTCTTTTTTGAAGGAGGATTAGAGCTATCACTGGTGGAAAAGTGGTCAACTTTTGGCAACACTCCTGCAGTAATACACGTAAAAACATGAGTTTACATCATCTAACTTGAGCTCTATCTGAGGATTTGAAATAATTGTGGAAGTTAAAAAGAAAAGGTTAGCCAAAAGAGAATGAGTGGTTATCAGCAAGCAACAAAAAGATAAAGATGAATGGGGTCACAGTTGTGAAATGAGTGAAGTTATGCTTCATCGCTCTATTTGCAGACATTACACATTTAAATTCTGAGTGTTCATTTAAAATTAAGGGTCCATTTGGTTGAATTTGTAGACTTTCATATTTAAATGAACACTCGGGATTGTACTGTGTAGAAATGACCTTGTTAAGTTAGAGCATCATGGCTCAGTGCTATAGGTCAGGTATGGTAGAGAGAGACAGTCTGACAGTCGACTTCAGAATGGAAACGAAAGTTTCACAAAATCTTACCTTGTTGTTTTATTTTTTTATAGGCTGTTGTATAAGCAGTCATTATAGGGGTAGAGGTTTTAGTGCTGCTATTGGTTTGAATCCTTCCCATACACACATGCTCCCTGACCCCTTCAGGTGTTAACTCCGTGCTGTCAGAATCACCAAGTGGCTGTTTGCATGTTATAAGCAAAGGAAACAGATACTATATAGATAATATATATATAAATATATATACATAGGTATGTTTTTCCACTGGGAAACGAGTATTGGAATATGTACACATCTAATACACACATACAGACACACGCACGCACACACACACACACACACACACACACACACACACACACACACACACACACACACACACACACACACACACACACACACACAAACACACACACACACACCTACAAACACGCACACACGCACCCACCCACCCACCCACATACACACACAGACACCATTTACAAACAATAATTTATGAAAAAACTTACAGGAATCACATTTTCTATCCTGCTGAAATTGAATTTAACCTTCTAGATATACATAATGCTGTAGTGTTATGCTATGATATGCCTTTGTTATTTTTTATTTATTTCTACACTTATGATTTTGATATTATGAAAAATCTATTAATTTCACTTGTGTTAAGCTTTTAAATATTGATCAATTGAACCACTGTATCGTGAATCCAAATCATTTATTCATCTTCCATATCTATTCCATACCCAATAGCCAATATATATATAAAAACAAAACAAAAAAAAATTAAAGAAAGAAAATGACTAAAAAAAATACGTTGAAAAAGTTGATGTATTCTCTGCTTGTGTATAGTGAATGTTCCTCAGTCACTGGGTGTGTGTGAATGGCACTCATCTGTTGACTATGACAGTGCAGATCTGTTAATAACCTTTTTTGTACACCTGCTTATCATTGTAAAGGTGATAATAGTGATTATTATGATTTCATCAATCTGGTATTGTGTTTTGTTAAAAAAAATGAATCACCAATAAAAATCTTTTTCTTAATTATCCCAAGTAGTGGTTTTATTTGAGTCTATAATTCGATGTGATACAATATGTTTTATTCTACCATTAGGGATATTTTTTCTTGGGCTCAGTGCCACTGTGTAACAAATGTATTTCTACATTTTACATATCGTCGCTGTCGGGTCCAAAACCGTTCCTTTTTTATTATTATTTTCAAAACATTTAAAACACTACAAGCATACAACACGCCACAGACACGTTGTGATCTTGTAGATATGTATCCCTAGAATGGCTAAAATTACATAGATTTCATGTATTCCAAATACACATGACTACCCGGGGAGCAGCCTGATCTTTGTGGTATAAAACGATTCCGCGCTGCGTGTGTACTCACCCAATAATTAATTCCTGCGACTTGGAGTAAGATATTGTCATTTAGTTTCATATCTATGTGAAAGTTCTGGCAGAAAACATGTGTTTCATTTGTTCAGTCCAGCCGTCATTTCGGCCCGTGGCGGGCAGAGAATGTTGTCCGTGTGAAGTTTGTTGAATAGTGGAGATATTTTTTACTAAAGACACATTTTCTGCCAGAAATCTCAAATGGATATGAAACTAGAGGACAATATCTAACTAAATATCTAAGTCGCAGGAATTCAGTATTGGGTGAGTACACTCGCAGGTGGCAAAGATTAATGCCGCGAAGATCAGGCTGCTACCCGGGCGGACATGGGAGTGATCTATGGCTGTGTATTTGGAATACATGAAATGTATGTAAAATCACTGCCATTCTAGGGCTAGTAGATCTGCTGTTTACATACGGTATATACGTAGAGTACGTAGACATGTGACACAGTCTGCAACATACTATTATTGTCTCCGCCAGAACAAAAGGCATGGCCGAGGGTATGTTTTGCACCCTGTCCGTCCGTATGTATGTGTGTGTGTCCGTAGCCCCCTCCGTCTGTGATCAGCTCCGGCACTGTTAGCATCATTGCAGCGAAACTGTGCACTCACACACTCCCTGGATGCCAGAGCAGTACCTCTGCCCCAAAATGTTCACATGGACCTGTTATAGCGCCACCAGGAGGCCGCTTTTTTGACAGTACTCCAAGTAGTTACGTTTGTTTGGAAGCCAGGTTAGCGGTCGTAGTAGTAGTTATCACACAGAAATGAAATGGCACAGGTTAGAGCATATGCTGTCCAGACAGAGGCTATTTCTGACGGTGTGTGGATGGCTGATTTTATCCTTGTGCATTGATCAGCTTGATCCGGAGTCTTATTAGTTTGACCCAGGCCAGGTGTGACTGCCATCTGCCATCACTCTCGCTACAATTATATATCTTAACCTAATGTACAAATCATTTTATATCTTGAACACTCTATAGGCAATGGGGACAACAACTTCAATGAGCTGTGGAATACAGTTATTGAAATGTGAAAAGTCGAGTGCAACATTTCTACGATCTTCAAACCAAAAGGAACCACAAGACAGCAAGCAGGCTAGATGGTGTCACATCCACACTTGGACTGAGAACATAAGCTGATAGCAATGATTCAAAAATATCATTTCCAATCATGGACTCCATTGGTGTCTCCAGATGGAGAAACATTTCTCACAGTCTGGCTATAAAATAATGAAGGGAATACAGGCCCGAAACCCATCAAGCAGGAGAAAATGGGTTATGTTACTGGCAGACGCATAGCTCAGATTTGTGAGACCAATCAGTTAAATCAGACAAAAGAAACAAAGAGAATGCCTCTCTGACTGAGTCTGACAAGTTATGTATAAAAATATTCGTTTTAATCTGTTTAAGGCTCTCCTCTTTGAGCTTTATCGTTTGTGCAAGATTCATTAAGTTGTTCTGCCAGTATAGAAAGCCAGCATGCAAAAGTAATCTGCAAGCTTAGAAAACCAACAGAATGCAGGAAAGTACGTCTCTGAAACGAAGTTTTCCCAGACCCACAACTTAACCCCACACCACCCTGCCAAAACGTCCTGACACCCATTGGCCCTCAATGGAAAACCTATAACCACCACTAGTCACCACTTGGGAACTCTATAGTGTCTGCCAGGAGATAAAAGCTCATAGTAGAGGATATGGGATAAATCAGCCAGTATTATCTGTGCTCCTCTGAGCATGGACTGCTCGTATGTAATTTTGATAGAAGGGACTGGTGTTCTTTATTCCTTAAGACCTTCATGGTAGACTGGCAGACGGTAAATGGGCAAAAGCCTAGATTTTAACTCTACTGAGAGGTTACCGCACCATGCCTGAATCCCATACCAATAAGTAGAACAGATACATACTGTAAATTTCAGATCAACCATACACTCATGCTGTTGCCTGGAGCATAGGCTGTCAACAGGGCTTGCCAGGTATAATGGACAAACACAAGGAAATAAACTGAAGATCTAAGTTTAAAGAAAAAAGTTAATTCCTGCACGAACAAGATGAATGCAGAGGTGATGTGTGTGGCAAATCACAGTTTTCTTTTAACTTGTTTAAAAGTTGACCACGGCAGGGATGTAGTTCTGCCGTGTAAATGCCCTTTGGTTGACTAAATGCAAACCTTTTGAGTTTGTAACACACACAAAAGGAGGGAAGTATCAACTGTGATGGTCCCATGTTCTGTGAATGTCTGAGGAAAGAGCACCATCTAGTTGGAACCCAGAGGAATGCTGCCCCTCCCTGTATCTTTTTTTAAAACCAGCAATTCTGACCCCTGGAGGTCACTGCTGAGAACTGCAACTGACCCATATTTACTAACCCTTTTTTTTTAAGTCTCATTCTGTCTATTCAACAGAAACCTCTACTTGAATATCACTGACTCGTAAGTTTGTTACCGTTTCTGCCTACAGTGGCATATCCTACAAACAATCAAGGCAACCTCACACCCATGGCTGTTTTCTTTTCATGACATATTTTTTATTATCTTAACCCTTGTATGTGCACAATGAATTATAATGAAGTTATAATGAATAATTATTATTACTTACATTGTTACTGTACTTATATTATTATTTGTATTTTTCATTATTATTATTATTATTATTATTATTATTATTATTACACTAGTGACTAGACTGTGCCCGTTGGGCACCAACCTACTTGAGAACAATGCAAGTCGGGAACAATGCACATTATAACTACCATAACTTATAAGTTGTTACGCATAATTATAAACATTTATAACAAGTGTTATGAAGACTTATAAGTGCATTATAATGCATTATAAATGTGATTAGAATGTATTGTAGCGTCATCAGTGCCCATACCCTAGGTGGGGTTGGCGAAAGGGCCTTTCTGTGTGGAGTTTGCATGTTCTCCCTGTGGGCCCTAGGGTAGGTAAACATGCAGTAATCCTGGTCACTATACTGCCTCTCCCTGGTCAGCCGCGGCGCCTGATGGAGGGGAAAGGAACTGGTTGGAATAACGTGTTCCTTCCACGCATTACGTCCAACCGGTGAAACTCCTCCCTGACAGGTGATAAGAAGCGGCTTGCTAGCTCCTCATGCATTGAAGGAAGCATGAGCTCAGTTCTGGGCTCTCCCTAGGCTGGCAGAGGGAGAGTAGCGCCCAGGATTACATAGGCAATTGGCAATGGGTGAAAAAATGGGTTACGAAATCGTGGGATGAAAAATTTAAGAGAAAAAAAATAATGCATTGTAGCATAAAGTGTTATCTGGTACCGGTAGTTATAATGTGCTGTTCCGGTGAGCTTATAATGCATTATAATAACCAGCACTTAATTACTTAATTAAGTGCACTTAATTCTTCATAAACCTTGTTGTAAGTTGTTATTCATAATTATAAACATTTATTACGAGTGTTATTAAGCCTTCTCAGTGCATTCAAATGCATTATAAATACGCTTATAATGCATTTTAGACCCAACCTTAATATACAGTCTTACCGGTTATTCATTTTAACGTTGACGTTTATAATGTTCCTTATCATAAATGTAGTTTTATGTGCTGAGAAGATATGCATCATAAGGATAGATAGTGGTATTCCCTTTCAATTGGTTTAAATACTTATGAAAAGATACATTTGCCCTGGCCTAGGGACAAATTCTGGTTCTTTAACCTTTTTTAGGTAAAGTGGTAATTTACACACAGTCCCTACTCCATTGATGCAAGTCACTTCCTCTCTCTCTCTCTCTCTCTCTCTCTCTCCCTCCCTCCCTCCCTCCTTACCTCTTTCTCTCTCGCTCTCTCTCGCTCTCTCTCTCTCTCTCTCTCTCTCTCTCTCTCTCTCTCTCTCTCTCTCTCTCTCTCTCTCTCTCTCTCTCTCTCTCTCTCTCTCTCTCTCCCCCTCCCTCACTCACTCTCTCTTTCCAGCTCCCACCCAGCAGTATGTGTGCATTTTGGGGGCTAGTGACAGAAATAAGAGAGCGAGGAGCGAGGTACAGTAGGGAGGAGATGGGATAGTAGGACAGAGTATGTGCCGAGGAGGGCAGCATACAGTACCACACTGCTGTGTTCCAAGTGTGCAGTGAGCAGTGAGCAAGGACCAGGAACAGAGACCGTTCATGTCGCTGGTCTTTAACTGACAGGGCATATTAGTTCAGAGTAAGAGGTTTTTGAAGTACTTGCCACGAAGTAACCTTGCCTAGCAGAAATGATTGCCTGCAGATTGCTCTGAGTTTGCATCACGCGGCTAAGGATTGAAAATATGAAGACACTCCTATGAAAAGCTTGAGAACCAAGAAGGGCAGAGAAGAGGGGAAACAGAGGAGAAACCGGGACCCCTTACTCTTGGAATCCAACCAATGACAAAAGAGACGTCTTGCATCTAGCAGGTTCAAGCAAACAGTAAGGTGAGCCCGTTAAACATGCTCAATAAGTAGGTTGATAGGTAGCATTTCTGTTGAGGTTAAATGCTGTTCATTTCAGATTGTGAAAAATAAATAAAAGAAGGACAAATGTTTCTCTGCATGCTTGAGAAAGGTGATTTAGCAGTGGATTAATTAGTGTTTTCCGAGGACAGGGCAGGGGAGTTGTCACTTATAGTTAGACAGTGCCAACAGACATGGGTCAGTTGACTGAGCCCAAGTAACATGAAATGCTATGACAACCAAAGGGACGATCCCTACAGGTACAAATGACTAGAATGATGTGCCCGTAATGTTGACATTACTGTGGACAGCCTGGAGCTGATGAGGACCAATGGGGAGGTGGTGCAGGGGGGCTTGTCACAAAATGTTTTGCATAGCCTGTCCTAAATTAACACACGCAGGCATGTATGCATGGACAAAAGCACACCACACACACACACACACACACATAAACGGTACAGGCACAAAGCCATACAAACACATATACATGCACACTCAAATGCGCAGGCACACACACTCACACACTTTGATGATGACTGTATCATCAAATACTGCACACACACACACACACACACACACACACACACACACACACACACACACACACACACACACACACACACACACACACACACACACACACACACACACACACACACACACACACACACACACACACACACACACACACACACGCTTTCTCTCTTGCACTCATGGCCACACAATGCTGTCCTTGTTTTAACTATACTCGTACGCGTCATTTAAATGACCTCCCTCACAAAACACACAAATAGGAACCCACAATGACACAAGCATGCACACACACACAAAAAAAACTCTGACACCTTTGTGTTTGGCGTCTCGCTTAAATGCATGCTGGGCTTAATTAAGTCAGTGGCATAAAGGCCCTGGTCCAAGGTGAACAGTGGGGGAGGCAGTCTGCTGTGGCACAAGTTACCATGGGAGACAAGAGAGAGAGAGAGAGAGAGAGAGAGAGAGAGAGAGAGAGAGAGGTAGGAGCTGTGTGTTGATTTTGAAATTTGTGGAAGGTAAGAGCTGCATAGGAACTAGGCTCGATGCAGACTTTACTCTGCAAAGAAGCAAGCTGGGTGTGTTCTCATTGTGTAAGTTCCTACTAGTTTGAAATAGTAGCACAGAAACACAGCCTTGCCATTATAAAACGGCTACCCCGCGCTCTCACTTACAGCCTAATGATTCTTCTTCAGAGACAGATGTAACCACTTAAAGCACTAAAACCCCAGCATCCGTATTGTGGATATTCCCCACAATAACAGAAGACTGAAAATACACTAGCATAGAGCCCTGAGGGACTACGCTCAACCATATGGAATTTAAGTGGCTAAACCCTCTAGTCGTAGTGAAACGGACTTGAGTTACAACTGTACTCGGACCGCTTCTTTTCCGCCTCCACCGAATCTCTTCGTCAGAAATAGCCGATCTACGACCCGTTTTGAGCTTGTAGATCTGGTATTCTTGGCGAATGTTCTCCCCAGAATAGGCATGCTGGGGGTTCAACTCCATTCATAGGCGATAGATGTATTAGATACGGTATATTTACTGATGATAGATTGTATGTTATACATACTTTTGATAGAATATATATTATGGTGGTGTGTGGGCTTTTGTTTTGAAACAAAAAGCTTTTTGTTAAACAGCATATTCTGGTAATAGTCATTGCTAGGAGTGTTTGCTCAGTAACAGCTGTGTGTCCATCTCTCCAGCTCTTTGCTAAACAGAAAATACATTTTCAGGTGGGTTACAAATTTCATCTAATCAGGAGAGAGTACCCATTTATCAGCTTCAATTTGATAGTGTTCCCGTTCCAATTTTGTCCCCTCATTTCTTTGTGTCATCACTTCCAATTTCACTTGTTATATCCTGTATGAGTTCTATGTCCTGATTGGATCAAATTGGTATCCAGACCTGAAAATGCATTTTCTGATTACTAAAGAGCTGCAGAGACTGACCAAACTCTCTAGCAATTAATACAAAAAAAACAATCACTTACTGCAATTTAACCTCAATCAGACAGAGTGCAGGTGGCTAGGGTCACACTCCAAACTTTATTTTATCTATCTATCTATCTATCTACAGTATCTATCTATCTATCTATCTATCTATCTATCTATCTATCTATCTATCTATCTATCTATCTATCATCCATCATCCATCATCCATCCATCCATCCATCCATCCCTGCTGCATAAAAGCAGCTCCCTCTCCAAGTCATAGTTATGCACATTGTTTAAACATATTTTATTATAATGACTCACGCCGTTTCAACAGCCTCACTGTGAACCTTCTGTCTCTTTTCCTTTTAGACAAATGTACTGGTGAGGAGGTGCTCCTGCTTACTTGGGCTGTCAGACATTTGAAGTTGGTTGGGAAAAAAAGATGGGGAGACGGGCCGCTGACCTGGCGACCCCGGTGCCAGTTTTGGGGGTTCCTGCCCTGGTCGGGGTGCGCGGTTGGAAGACGTACGGCGGCGAGCGAGCTGGCGGAGCACTGCCACTCACATGGGGTCTTCAATGCAGCATTGGTGTTCAGACGTCACCGGCAATAAGACGAACCCCAGCCCAGCAGCAGCAGTCACAGTCATCGGACACCTCCACTTCTCGGGCGGAACACTGTACTGGTCAAACATCCCCAGCCAGTGTTGTGAAGGAAAGTGTAAAGGATGAAGGAGCATTACAGGAGTATAAGAAGAACGAAAGAGAGAGCATTTTAAAACAGAGAAATGTGGAAGCCAAGACCAAAAAAGAAGTGACATTCAAAGCGCTTGTGGGTGAGCCCTCTGAGGACGTGCCCTCATGTCATCTGAGCGCTGGGACTTATTGTTATGCCAAGGCAATCAAGACTAATCCACACTTTGCTGGGAGTCTAGTGACTGCCAGGCCTAAATTGAAACTTAATGTCCGCTACACCAATGGCAGTGTGGTTGATTCTGAGGCAATTGGCGGGATTAGCATTGATGGTAAGGATGAGGCAGTACCCGCAAAGACTGCAACCTCTCATGGAAGGGACCAACCAAACCTCAGGCTTGAAGGTCAT
Source organism: Gymnoscopelus microlampas (assembly GCF_963454915.1). Taxonomy (NCBI): domain Eukaryota; kingdom Metazoa; phylum Chordata; class Actinopteri; order Myctophiformes; family Myctophidae; genus Gymnoscopelus; species Gymnoscopelus microlampas. Next base: position 33,512,669 of record NC_139949.1, read on the forward strand.
TGTGTGGAGCAGTCTGGACAGGCACAGCTGTTATCTGCCACCCGACCTTTTAGAGTGCCACAAAAGATATGCAGCCAATGCGGTGGGAGACAGAATGTAGCGGCTGGACCGACCATTCTAGAGGAGAGGAGCGGTACTACCAGTGTATGCCCAGAGGGAACCAAACTGAAGTCAACGCTCTGCACCTCATTCTCAGCTACCCCACATTTCTTGACTGATATACACAGAGACTCCAAGCAAGGCAATTTTCAAGACTCAGAAGCCATTTCAATCAGAGATAGAAGGTCTGACCTAACTATCAGACCAACACTTTTAAATGATAAGGAAGAGTTGAGACAGACAAACACACCAGAGCCTTCATGTCCAGTACATTCTACCACTGGAAACACTGGGGATCATCTGGTTACTCCGTTACAGACACATACAGTCCACCATAATTCATCCACGCAACTCACGGCCATTTTACACACTAACACTAACACTATCACAGTCACAAAAGCTACCATTGAAACAAAACAAGAAGATGTCAGCTTGAATTCCTTAGAAAAACCATCACAGATCCGAAAGATCTCCCGACCAACAAGATTCAAAATGCCACCTCAGTTGGCCATAGCCACCAAGTCAAACTTCCCATTTCCAAACACTCACCCTAAACATCCTACAGCCCCACCACCGGTTACAACACATTATTACATGTCACACTATGGAAGCACATCTCTTCATCCTAAACCTGGAAACACACAACTTCACACGACTCTGTCAGAAGCTGCTTATTCATACACAGCAACTCCTGCTAGACCTGCAGACACTGAAAACACACCCCATACAACCTCCCTCCTTGATCCCTCGAGCACAAACAATGCAACCACACCTCCTAAAACAGCCAACACGCCACAAACGCTTGCATCAACGATAACCATAGCCTCAAACACTTCTCAAGACACATGCATAACCCCAACACAATCTCTTATCTCACCACAAGTGATTAACATATCAGACTCCACTCACCAATACAAAGCAACCCGTCTGCTTGAAACTACAAACACACCCGTCACAGCTACAGTGACTGATGCAGTTCAGAAACCCATCACAGCCACATCTTCAAGGTTTGAGAGTGTGTCACTCTCACTTAAACCCTATTTTCTTGACAGCGCAGTGCATTCAACAGCATTTCCCCACCCTGCTAGTGTAGCACATACAGCATCTACATTTGGCAACACGTTGCCCCCAGCTAATAATCAAAGCACAACTACATGTTTAACTGTACACACTAGCACCAAGAATACGACTAAACCTATGAGCTACGAATTACAGGCTAAACCCATTAACATTAATGCTGCAATCCTAAATACTACAAGCTACTCTGCTCATACAATAACACCTTACAAAACCTTGAGCACTTTAAAGCCACACAAATCCACCAACTCTGAAACTGTACCATACCTAGCTTTGAGCCCTAAGCCTTCTAATACTTTATGCTCAGCGAGTCCCTCTCAATCTGAGAACACAACACCACCACCTAAACTCACTAATCTTATCACCAAGACACATACCATTACAACTCCAAGCTGCAGACCGCCATTTCCTAGTACACTATACAAAATTATACCCCTTAGGACCATTCCACCCAGTGTAAAAGAATCGCTATCCACAATTACCTTCCCTAAATCTACAGCATTGAGTGCAAACTCTAGCAACATTCTTTTATCACAAACAACTTCCCCTCATCAATCAACTGATGTATTGCACAATACAAAAGTGCCTAGCCTCGATAAAGCACACCACATATATACAACTTGTCAAATACAAACCACAACAGATATCACAACTAATCCCTGTAATGACTTGGATATCTATAATGATATTGCCAGTCATCCAAAGCCCACAACGACTTCAGACATGCTGTGTGTGCCACCGATGACTCTGTCACAGAAGCATAATGATAATTTTGCAAACACGTTACCGAATCACAACGACCAACATCTGGTCCTTTTGGACACATCTTACTCAGACATACAACAACACAGCAGAGGAAATTCCAAAATGTCCACCGATCAACACATAACCAGCCACACAATCACGCAATATACCGTTCAACCCTTTCCAACCAAGACTTCCAGTACTAACTCAGCTACAAACACAGCCAAAGTGCACCCTCTCCCTGAACCACTTATTCAGAGCAAGTCAAATCACCATAAAAACTCCAATGTCTCACAGGTCATTAACCTTAAGAATTACATTTCTCTGATAAAGTCACAGAGTCCCTCGCTCCGGGGGTGTGCAGACGCAAAACGACAGCAAGGTCATGCAGACACAACACACGATGGACACAGAAGTACACACACACAAGTCAAAACAGCAGAGGAGACACGTTTAAATACAGACCCGTTTGCCTTGGGCGTAGCAGCCGAGCATGCACACATTCAACTTGAATCCAACACAGAAGAAGAACAGAGACATGCAAATGATTCCATACCCTCTGTCTTAGCACAGAAAAAGTGTAAGCCCCTCACCACGTCACAGGCAAACAGCCCGACATACGTCAATCCTGTCACCGAAACATCTGAATCCCCAAACTCTGATTCAGGCCTGTCACCACCAGCACAGACACACACAAGTGTCCAACTCCCAACAGACATTTCACAGGCCCCTTTAAACACAGTGGGAGATCTTTATACGGACACAGCTGCAGATCCCAGCAGTAGTTCCATGTTGCCGGCATCGTGGATCCACTTGGCAGCGCTTTCACACCTCAGCTCCACTGGGAAATATAGAACAATCAGACCGCCTCCACAGTCCAGTTCAACAGCCCTCCACCTCTGTGTGGAAGACTCTAGCCTGGCTCATTCCCACCCGGTTGCAACAGCCCCACTGCTGCCGCTGTCCCCACGGTCCTGCCAATCGGCAAGCCTCTGGCAGAGGCTACAGAATGTGGAGGCCAGCCTGGCTGCCAACCAGGACAAGATCAGTAACCTGCTCAACATTATCCATGACCTGGAGATATACCATGCCCGTGCCGATGGGTAAGAGACTATACTGTCTGTGTGTGTGTGTGTGTGTGTGTGTGTGTGTGTGTGTGTGTGTGTGTGTGTGTGTGTGTGTGTGTGTGTGTGTGTGTGTGTGTGTGTGTGTGTGTGTGTGTGTGTGTGTGTGTGTGTGTGTGTGTGTGCGTGCGTGCGTGCGTGCGTGCGTGCGTGCGTGCGTGCGTGCGTGCGTGCGTGCGTGCGTGCGTGTGTGTGTGTGTGTAAAATAAACATATATATATATATATACATATACATGATCAGTCAGACAGACAAGGTCACTGTGTATTACATGTATCACTGCCTGATTAGCTTTTATGGCCCTTTTGTTTACTTTAGTCTAATTTCATCAAAGCATTGCATATCACAGGGGAAATCACGATAATCGATCATTTAATAAAATAATAAATTAATAATGAATCCTTTTGGGATGTCACTATATCCAAAAATGGTTTCAAAATCTTTCAAAATAAGGGGGCACGGTGGCGCCTCGAGTCGCGCCGTGTTGTGAGCTTGTAGATTGTCTATTTTCACTATTTTTGCACAGCACTGCTTAAGTGGTTAATTGATTCATTGAAATACAAGAAATTAAGAAAGAAAAACTAGATTATTCAATTAATCAAAAAAGTATTCTATAGAATAATCACAAAGAAAATAATGGATAGTTGCTGGTCCTATGCCCAGCCAGATCTACTTCCTCGGCTATAGATATATTACTGACTGACCTTTGTCATAATGTTCCTCTCAGAGAACAAACAAACATTTGTTAACTGTCATTCGGTCATGAACTTTGATGGAACACAACACAGAATTACATTTTCCATGAGAGCTTGTATACCTTTTTGCTCAATAAATTATGACTCACTGTACTTCCCTCACAATATTACAAATGACATCAGTATTATATGATCACCTTATTATAGCTGCTGCATTGAGTTAAACACTATTAATGGGCATGTAATATAGCCATTATTATAGATAGATTACTGTAATCTCAGCATTTGTGATAAATGCTGTGTGTGTGTGTGTGTGTGTGTGTGTGTGTGTGTGTGTGTGTGTGTGTGTGTGTGTGTGTGTGTGTGTGTGTGTGTGTGTGTGTGTGTGTGTGTGTGTGTGTGTGTGTGCGCGTGTGCGTGCGTGCGTGCGTGCTTGTGTGCGTGAGAGAGAGAGAGAGAGACTTCTGAGTGCTTTTCAAAAAAGATGTGTCTTTGAGAGTTTCCTCTGGCTATGTAACTCTTCTGGCCCAAATAACAGGATTTAAGGCAATGTGTCTGTCAATCATTCTTATCCATGGCGGTGTGCTAATGAGTTGTGAGTGACTCTGAGGCCACATTTCTGTTTCTAACGAACAAGCTCTTTCTAGCTGGTCTGAACCGCTCCATGATACTGTGCTCATTACTGCCAACAGAAGGTTGGATTGATGTCATTATATGAGAACGGAACCAGCTCAGTGGCCTTGTGGGTAGAGTGTCCGCCCTGAGATTGGGACGTCAGGGTTCAATCCCCCGGTCGGGTCATAACAAAGACTATAAAAATGGGACTCATTGCCTTCCTGCTTGGCACTCAGCATCAAGGGTTGGATTGGGGATAAGTCCCTGCGACAAACTTGCGTCATGTCCAGGGGGGGTGTACTTGTACACCATGACAGGGGGATGTACTTGTACATCAAGCGCCTCACACCACATACAGGGCTGCTGCCCTATGGGCCACAAGGCTGTGTATGAGAAAAGAAAGGATAAAAAGACAAATGAAATGATTGATGATCATGTTTATAATTCTGTGTTTTAGTCGGCAATGCCACACCACTGGACAGGACCTGAAAAACTGTTCAACCTGCCAGAAGACCGCTTGCATAGTCTATAGGTAAGATCATTATTTATGAGCCAATTTGACTGACATTGTGTTTTTGCATTGTTGAGTGAATAAAGGCTGTGCTACAAATCACTCTTGTTCACCACTCCCTACATCTCTATACTGTATAAAGAATGAGTCAGCAAAACAACCGACAGAACACTCTTGATATCATAGAATTGTGTCAGCTCTGATTAAAAATTGCACTTCTAGATGCTGGGTGAAGTTAGCAAGCTACTTCCTTTTAACTCAAGCTATACCAAAATATATATAAAAAAGGAGAGCAATAACTGATTTTTCCACAATTAAAAATAATTCTATAAAAAATAATAACGGAAAACAACATTTACAGAGGAAGGTGCATATGTTTGTACACCGTCACCCTCGCTGCTGTCCTGTTTGTTGTTGTTGTACTTTTCCTCTTCCTTTTTACCGCCAAACACTGCCCCTTTGCATTACCCACTTAAACCCCATATGGTTGAGTGGAATCCCTCAGGGCTCTAGTGTATTTTCTGTTTTCTGTTATTGTGGGGAAAATAGCTGAGCTTGTCGATCTGCTGTTTTCTGCAAAAGCTTTCCCCACAATATGGATGCTGGGGTTTAAGGGGTTTGGGTCATGTGGCCAATGTAATGTACATCGTTTGTTACATTGTTACATTTTGAGTTGCATTTTGCATAATTTGTAGTGGACTGTATATGAAAATTTTGCTCAAGGCTTGGAACTACCCCACAAAATCGCTGACACATAATTAGTCCACTATGCCTATACAGTATACTAACCCTAATGATTTGGAACACGGCCATAAAATGCAACAAAGTAGAAATGAGCTTTTTGTGTATACGGTCACTAAATGGTATGATTTAACTTTGCCACTCAGCAAATCAGATTACAAACATTCATTTTATGAAAGTCAGACATTTGTTTTGGTCTTAAATGGATATTTCACTTTCAAACATGTTTGGGGTCATTTTAACGTCATCTACTCAGGCTTTTGTGAGCAGCCCAGACAGTTTTTAAGTTGCTAGATTCAGTATTTAGATATTTGATATTCATTTTATCAGACAGGCCCACTTCCTATAATAACCCATTGTAACTTCAAACTCTGTTTTAACCATGTTAGATTAATTGAAAACACCCGTCCTTGGTTCTGGTGACTGATAATGGCCTTCTAATATGTGAGGTGGCCGTATTTTATTTTTATTTATTTTTTGGGGGGGGGGTGAAAAGAATTGAATACAATAAAAAAAAGTTAATAAGATAAATGAAAAGAGTAATTGAAAAAACACGGTCCCCTCACGTAATAGAAGGAAAATACAGTCACCAGAACCAAGGACAGGTGTTTTTGATGAATATAATATGGTTAAAATGGAGTTTGAAGTTACAATCATTCAGATGATTTGAAATCACTAACATTACTAAATATGTGATGGATTGAACATCACATGTACACGATTTGTGTGGATGAGAAATTCAATCATCAAGAAGCAAATAGAGACAAGTCAAGAAACAAATATGAAATGTAATGGAAAATACAGTACATAGAGCATCAACATGAAGTAACGCTGCTCAAAATATGGACTACAGCATTAACTGTTATGTCCACTGAAGTGGAAGAAAGGTTTCTTCCACTGCAATGGGCTGAACAGCATCACTAAATGCTATCGTCCATGTTATATTACATATATAGAGTATAGCACAAATTAACACAGACAAGAAGGTACTATAATTTACATTCTTCCGCCCAACTATTTGTTCATGCTTTTTCAGCTCTGGATTGTGTGTGATCCACCAGATGAAACATGTGGAGGATGGAAAAGAATAACATTTTAAATGACCACTCCCCCCACCCCACCCCCCAACCATTGAGTATAAAGTTTCTTTGTGCTCACCATCATTGCAAAGTGTATCTTGTGCTGCAGTAGAAAAGCGCAATGTAGACAGCCTAATCTTGAAATATTCAAACGTTTCCCCTTGAGCAGCTTATTTTAAAAAAGGCAGAAAGCGTCTTCACATCACAAAAAGGGTTATGTAAGTTGATGTATTGCCTGCTGTCTGTTTGAATCTTGTCTGCATTTCGATTCTGACTAGACAGGTTTCTAGAGAAAAAAACAAGCTTTCCCATAACATTGCAGTCACTCTTGACAAAGGTTGTACAATATGATATTGTACAATGACGATAGAAACAATGCATAAAGCATACATATAACCAAATGCTTATCATTATACTGTACTGCACAGTAAAATACTCTGTGTTTATGTATCCATTTGTAAGAGTGTACAAATGTAACCAAATGGGCCCGTGACACTCAGGATTTCAGCTTCATTCTACAACAAGTTGTTGAATTTACATGTTCCCTGTGATTTTGTAACTAATACTTATGGTGTTCAGTCATTTTGCACTGCGTGTACTGTATGCTTACAGTGTGGAATATGACTTCCGGCAGCAAGAGAGGGGTTTCAAGGAGGTTCTGAATCATCATCCAGCAACAAAGTGTAACGCTCCACCTTCACCTCAGGCCCAGCATCACAGCCGCACCCTGCTGACAGACAATATTATTAAGAGCATGACCAAGTCAAAGGTTAAAAGCAAGAAGCTGTGCAAGGTTTTGTTCAGATGGCTGCCCAGGAAAATTCAGCGAATGTAGATCTTTTGGTGTCTGTGATTATATCCAGCCTGAATTGTGCCAAAAATAGTCGCTCTACAAGCTTACAATGTGTGGCGCTGCAATGGGATGTGAGCTTGTAGATCGGCTATTTTCAACCAAGTGTAAATCAGGCATTAGGAGTGGATACCCTGTCTTATTGTGAGCAGCAATTGTGAGAACAATTTGTTACTTTTCCCCCTACTACAGAATGGGACTGAATCCCTGCTTTGTTACTGTATTTCCCAGCTGAGTTCAACTCTCCGGTGCTTTCTAAGGAGATAAGAAGTACTTGTTTGTACATGCATTTGGCCTTGACCTTTGTAAAATCCAACTGCTCTTTCATCCATACATTTCTTTCATGAAAATGATTGATGTTTTTGTCAACATGCAATCTGAAAATGTCAGAAAGGTTTTCATAGAACTGTGGCACACAAGAACAGCATATTGTCCTATAGAACTGTATTTATGAAACTGTAATATGTTCTCTTCTCACTGGCATGAATTATAAAATATGGGTTCCCAATGTGAATTGTTATCGTTTCCCTCGCAAGCTGATTCCAGTCAATGTAGAGATAGATTTTTTTAAATAGAATCCTTTCAACAAATAAAAATAAATTGCTTTATTTGTTAACTTGTTAAAAGCCTCATTTGCTGTTGAATTCTGAAATTGAAATCCATAGACTAGGAGCTGCCAACAAATGCTTCAACTGTACAAGTCTCCACAGATGTAACATTTGAAACCCTCTCCAACCTAACAAGGTTAGACAGTTCACTGACAGTTGAGGGAGAAAGTGGAAGCTTCATTTTTAATTCAGCATTCCCAGTTGTGCCAATGGTCTCCAACTCCCTGAACAATCTGAAGCGTAACTCAACTTCTTAAAAGGTTTTTAGTAAAACAATGACATGATGGAAGGCTGCAGTGAAGCATTGGAAAGTCCTACACAAACACACACACACTCACTCACAGGGGTGGATGACTGCACACACATGCACATGCACGCATACACGCACGTATGCATGCATGCACTTGCATTTACTCCAAGAATAAGATCTTCACTAGCTATATTAAAACAAATAGACTAAAAATGTATAAAGATAACTCATGAAAATAACTTCAGTGTCCTCACAATGCAACAATAACCAGATTGATGCAAAGGTCCTGCTTCATCTTCATAATAAAGTTGTTTTTATTTGTTGTTTTCTCATGGCCCCATGTAAAGTGTCTTTGGGTACTCAGAAAAGTGCTATATGAATTTGAGATATTATTATTATTGTCTCAGCCAGGCCGAAAGGCATGGCGAGAGAGTATGTTTTGCACCCTGTCCGTCCGTCCTGTGAACAGCTAATCTCCGGCACCGTTGGCCCGGCCGCTGCGAAACTGTGCACACAGTGCCCCAAAATGTTTAAGTTATAGCGCCACCAGGAGGCCGATTGGTGCAAAAACATTTTTGGATATCACTCCTACAGATTTTGTCAAAACCTCACGAAAATCGGTACACATCATCTTTATAGTCTGACATTGGCTGACGTTGGCTTCCAGAGTTTGCAGGAGAGGTCTGTTTTGAACAAAATGCCTCAAAACATGAACACAGCTTGCAATTTCCGTGAAATTTTGCACGCACATTCCAACTAGGCCGAGGAAGAAATGCCACCCTTTTCACATTGGCCTCTTATAGCACCACCAGTAGGTCTAATTTAGCAAAACAAATTTTTGGAACAAATGCCTCAAATCATGAATGCAGTGTCCGATTGAAAGGCCTAAGAAGAAATGGCACCCTTTTCACATTGGCCTATTATAGCGGCACCAGGAGGCCACAATAACCTACCTGACCTGGCGCAGACCCCTGAGCACGTTTTATAGTTATTATTATACACACACACACACACACACACACACACACACACACACACACACACACACACACACACACACACACACACACACACACACACACACACACACACACACACACACACACACACACACACACACAAACTAGACTAAGCCATATAGCAGGCTTTATTACTCTAGAAGGGGGAAACAAGGTGTGGACCTTAACACACTTATCACTTAACACTTATCACAGCTAAAAGTAAACAGCTTGTTAACCCTTGTTTATTGTTTGTTTATTTTAACAATACTGTATTGTTAATACTGCATTCAATACATTTTTATTGAATGCAGTCTCCACAGTCTCAAAATTGCTAAAATCGCAGATCTACATGCTCACAAGTCATGGCATCGTGACATGTTGTGAACTCATAGATTTTCATAGGGCTTAAGTGGTTAAAGTGGTGGCCTCATTAACACAATGTTGCAATACAAGTGATTGCCTTTTTCACATTGTGATAGACAGAGGCACAGTTCAATTAAAACAACTTCTCTCAGTGATGTCTGGGTGGCGATGAGTTACTGTAAATCACTCTCCCACCACCACACAGCCCTGGTTCTATTCCCGGCAGTGGTGCCTCTGGCTTGGCCGGGTGCCCCATCCAACACAATTGATAGTGTTTACGCCTGTGGGGAGCCGTCAGGGATCATATCCCTGTTGCTGCAATAGCGACACCTGCTGGTTGGCTGCTGTGGTGTGTGTGTGTGTGTGTGTGTGGGGGGGGGGGGGGGGGGGACTGGGATAGATAAGCTCAGCACCACAACAGTGAATCTACTCACTGTCAGGTAAAAATACATGGCTGCCCGCTGGCCCCATGTGTACTGGAGCAGGCACATGGTAGTCTCCAATAGTGGTTTCCAAACACTGGGTCGGGACCCATTATTGGGTCGCGGAACCATTTTTATGGGTCGCCAGTAAATATCCCTTTTTTTTGTTTCCTACATTTTGTTTTTCATAATTATCATTTTGTTCATGAATTAAATAAAATAATCTCGTAAATAAAATTTAAAAATTGAGAGCTAGATTGGGTCCCGGGGAGACATAAAATGTCTCTTTTGGGTCTCAAGCTAAAAAGTTTGGGAACCTCTGGTCTACAACACCCTCTCTAGACCCCCTGTGTGTGTGTGTGTGTGTGTGTGTGTGTGTGTGTGTGTGTGTGTGTGTGTGTGTGTGTGTGTGTGTGTGTGTGTGTGTGTGTGTGTGTGTGTTACGGATGTACTGTAGTTGTACCGATCAGGGATCTGTATTGTCTGTGTATGTCCTGTCCTGTTTGTCTTTTATATGCAGAAAAGCTGTAAAGTGACCTGTGTCAGTGTCCTTGGCATTGTTCAACAGTGAGAAAGCTGTAAAGGCATTACAATATAACTTATTATTACTGTTATTAGTTTATAAACAATATGTACATCTTCCTCTGTGAATGAGGTGCATATGCAGTACTGTAGTATGTATCTGCAGGAGAACCCAGCGATAGACTGGTGCAGAGATTCTGCAAATCTCTGCACCAGTCCTGCAATGCTTCAAAACCTGCACTGCTAGAATTTATTGCAGCAATAGCATTACGTGGAGTCCCAGAGACAAAGAAAGACGGGTCTATAATGACACGGCATCATAAATATTTTACTAGGAAGAAGCACGTCAATGAAATAGTTTTATAGCTTAAAAAAGCAAAGTGCTTTTCCATTGTGGATAGAAGATAGTAGTAGTAGTAGTAGTAGTAGTAGTAGTAGTAATAATAATAATAATATGTTTTAAAAATATCACATTTAACCTAAGGGAGGGACTCTACAGTAATAATTCAGCTTCATTTGATTCATACATTTTCGAGATGTATGAAGTCAATTTCAGCAGAAACGGTTAGGTTTTTCATAGTGTTATTACATATGATTTTTAGATGGAAGCAGATATTGGGGTAAGATTACTTACAGTACACACCCAGCAGCAGATGTCTGCTATAACCAAGCATATTAAAAAACAGCAGCTGAACAGGGAGTTCCTGAACTTTCTGTTAAAGCTCATCTTCAGATGAGCAGAGATTAAAGAGATCCATCTGAAAGAGTCTGTGATTTTCTTTGAAGTCGCGTTATGAAAATAATATAAAACAAAACTTTGAAACTTTACTGGTTCCTATTATCACACAGCATGAGCCAGGGGTTCCAATCGTTGCTTGAGACACCTGGTGTGAAATATGGAATGTGCGCTTCTGAATCTGTCCACATGATTGCAGTTTACTATTTTAAGTAGTATTACTGAGAATTTGTACATTACAGAAAAGTGTAGTTGTGCAAAGATGTGAGGTATTCCTCCTCTGGCAGAATCATATCGTCGCTGTCGGGTGGAAAACCGTTACTTTTCAGAAAATGGCAAAAAAGGAACCAGTGTTCCACCAATGCATCAAATGTAGTTATTATTTAGGCAAAATATCTTGTTAATATACTTGTCATTGGTTCAATATTTCTAAAACACACAGACAGACTTAACCACTTTCACTTTTATCTGTTTACTTTTTTAAATTACTGATGAATAAAATGTAATGTTGTCCAATCTGTGTGGTAGAGTTATGTCAATACAATACAACTTATTGATATAACAATTGGGGTGGTTGTATGTAGTCTCCCTGCTCTTCTATTGAGACATTTAGATTGTGTCAAAGGTCATGTCTCACCTAAACACAGGATCTGACACAAATTTTGACCTGAAGGTCAAGATTCAATGTATCCCCTGAGCAAGCAGGCAGGCTCCATTAGCTCAATTTTGGTGTCTAGGGAAAAGGGTGCAAACCTACTAGCTGTGGGGGACCCCAATACTTTAGGGTTTAAGTGGTTACAGTTGTAAATGAATAAATGAACAGTGAGGATCTTACTGTGTGCTCTTTAACAGAGGAGCGACCATTGTTAATCCCACTGGGAAGATTCAGTTTCAGCTTCAGCCAGTTGATGACCTGTGACCTGTAGCCTGTGACCTGTGAGCTTCTCATTACCAGACTGCCTCTCCACTCAGCTACAGCCACCCCCACAAACAGCAAACAGTTTACTTCAGAATGTATTTTTCATTTTTGGAAAGTGTAATATGGCGTTTGTCTTTGTGACAAGGGTGAAATGAGGGGTTCTTAAAACTTTTGTAATTTGTTTTTATTGGTGCTTAATGTGTATAATTGCCTCATTTAACCCCACCATCTTATTATTTTTGTACCAATTATTATTACGCACTGTATTGTTTATAATTGTTTTCCCCATGATCCCCTGGTCACATGTATTGAGAGACATTGAGTGGCAGAGCGGCAGTCACGCGGTCACGCCCAAGGCCACGGTCATGGCCAATGTCCCCAGACAGACTGTCACCACGGACAAATGAAAGAAGAGGGAGGTGTGGTTTGGCAGGTACAAAAGCGGAGGCGGGACCGTTTGAAAGAGAGAACAGAGCACCCAAGTGACAGAGGCGTCAGTGAGGAGAAGGACAGCAGAGGGGAAGGTTGTGCCGAGACACGGAGTAGAGGAGTGCATAGATGAAGTAGACATACCAGCCACCTAGGAGTTTGGAAGCCGAGGTGTGCCTACATTCAAAGGAGAAACCAAGAGGAGAAAGCGATCGAACCGAAGGGGAGGAAGAGGCGAGTGAGACCAGACCATATGAGAGACGAGTGAGACCAGACCATATAAGGAGCGCTGAGACTGGAAAGTGGCGATAACGTTGCATACGCAACCAACTCAGCGCCAGGTGTAAAAACCTGGCTGGCGAGTGAGTATTCGAACAAGCAACGTTGAATCCCTGTATAACCACTGCCTGAGACAACGCAAATGTATCGTGTAAATGCACAGTGAACTGGTCTAGATCTCTATAATTGCAGGCGGAGAGAAAGAAGAGAGAAGACGAAGACGACTGGCCTCAAACCCTTTCCCATCTTACCCCCATATATGGACATGCAGCATTACCCCTGAACAAACCGTGTTGAGTATCTTGAAGCACTTTATTGGCACAGCACTTTACTTGAAAAGTATTTGTTGCACAGAAACCCCCCATGCTAAGGAACCCTTGTGATTAAGCCCCGCGTAATTTGCACAACTTTATAATTTATTTTATAGTTGTTGTGTAGATTAATTGTGTTTTGTATGTTTATATAGGTTTTATTAGTATAGTGTTTATTTGATTGTTTTTAAGGCACAGAAGCCAATGTATTAGGGACCCAATAAATATGACTTACCTTTTTTGATACACTGTATTCGTGTCCAGTTTCTTAAAGGGATATTCTCATGCCAGTGTTGTATTCTCAAAACAAAAAGTATTGAAACTTACCAGTTAACCTCGAACCTGTGAAAGCCTGAAGAAGAAGTTAAAGTGTATTCAAAGGGGACTTCCCTCTATAACAAAAGTGGCGTAGTCGACAAACAATTAGTTCAGATAGGACTCACAGTAATTACGCACCCAGCACTTTATTGTGCATTTATATTTTATTGTTGTGAGTTTTATTCTGGATTATTTATTAAAGGAGAAGAGTGCAATAGTACAAACAAATTGCAAGTCAAATGTGATACAATTTCGGCCCTGTTCACATATTTGGCGTTGGCGGCAGGACTGGTTGAGAACAAACACATGAGAATACCCTTAAGAGAAACTGTACTGTTTTGTTGTTTTGTTGCTTTTTGTTTTTTGCTTTACGGATTCAGAATGATGATGATGGCGGTGTATCCCGGTGCCCCATGGTTACCCACCTTTGGTGGAACAGAAGGCGAGAGTAAATATAGGGAATGGAAAGACCAGATTAGAGGATTATTAAGTACCCAGGAACTACCAGAAATCAGGAAAGTTGCTATTATAATTAAAACGCTAACCAACGAAGCTAAACGGCAGATTAGTGTGGTTGAGGAGGGCGAACGCGACACAGTGGCAAAAGTTTTTAAATACTTAGATGCTTTATATAAAGAAACTGTCTCTGTCGCAGAAATGCGCTCACTATTCTATCGGTGCGCACAGCGCGCAGGAGAGAATGTACAAACTTACACCCTGAGACTTAGAGAGCTGTTTTGTGGGCTGCGGCAGCACGACCCAAGCACCGCTCCCTCCGAAGCCATTCTTCGTGATCAGTTTGTTATGGGTTTAGCTGAGGGCCCCCTGGGCCAAGCCTTAAAAATATATGCTCGACGACACCCAGATGAAGATTTTGCTGCTTTACGCGAAGAAGCCTACCTGTTAGCTGCTGAACATGGAACTACTGAAATAACGTGCCACGCTGTTAATCCTATTTCTGTCCCCTACCCTTCTCAGGACCCTGCTTGGAGAGAAAAATTAAAACAGGAAATCATGGACGACGTAAAAACTCAAATGCAAGGATTCACGCAGGAACTCATGAAAGAAATCAGACCGCTCCTCCGCACTGGCACCAATGACGCACGAGCGCGCACTCCACCGCCACCTGAGCGACGGTATACGGCCTCTCAGCGCTACGAATGGGATGAAGGAGGTAGGCCGATATGTAGCCAGTGTAGACAGGCGGGTCATATAGCGAGATTCTGTAGATCCGACCGAAGTCAGTTAAACTAGTACGCCCTGTCGCCGAGGTCCGGGGGGCAGAGGTGCAACGTTCACAAAAAAAGTTAAGGGCCAATGAAGTGTTTGTGGGGGAATGTCCGACAATTGGGATAACAATGGGGGGAGTCCAAATGAGGGGTTTATTAGATACGGGGTCTCAAGTCACATTGATGCAGCAGAGTTTGTTTAACGAAAAGTTCTCGCAAGATAAAATGGAAAATGGGCCTCTGGTGTTTAGCCTACGGGCAGCAAACGGCCTTGATCTACCCTATTCTGGCTATGCCATATTCGATTTAGAATTAGAAGGACTGAAAATACCGGGAAGAGGAATCGTAATTGTAAAAGATGAACATTGTATTGAGCCGCTGATCATTGGGATGAACGTAGTCCACGCAGTGTGGCATGCATTATTTAAACTCTCTGGGAGGTCTGTGTTTCCACGCCAACAGGAGAGGACACCATGGAAAAAAGCATTCGCCGCCTGTAGGAGAGTGGAGGCAGTGACCCACGAAGACGGAGCATTGGGCTATGTGTGGCCTGTCGGCCGACGGAGAATCCGAGTCCCCGCCCGCAGTGAGTTAGTAGTATGGGGCCGTGCCTGGAAAGGTCCAAATGGAGCCGAATACGAGGCCCTGATGGAGGCCATGCCGGAAGGAACTGATCTGGGAGTGGCCCGAGCGTTGGTCACCGTGCGTAATGGCCGAGTCCCCGTGCGCATCTGCAACCCCCACGCGTATAGCGTGACCGTGGGCAGACATCAAAAGTTAGGGAAGCTATATCCAGTGGAGGAGGCCGACGTCCGTGGACGACGAGACCTGAACCTGTCCCTAGGAACCGACGGAGCCGTGGAAGTGTCCCTGGTGAGCATCGAAGACGAGGGACCCGTGAAGACCTTACCTGAGGAGATGGAGGCGTTGACCCGGCGAGATGACCTACCTGACCAGCAGAGAGAAGAGCTGCATGCGATGATGTGTAAATGGAAGAAGGTGTTTGCAGTCCATAATGAAGATTTTGGGCAGACGGACGTGGTGCAACACCAAATACCAACTGGAGACGCGGCACCCATCCGCGAGAGGCACCGACCGCTGCCGCCCTCCATGTATAGAGAAATGAAGACCTTATTGAGTGACATGCTGGACAAGGGAGTGATAAAAGAGAGTTGCAGTCCCTGGGCAGCGCCCATTGTCCTGGTGAAGAAGAAAGATGGCAGCTGGCGTTTCTGTGTCGACTACCGTAAACTGAATGCCGTGACGCACAAAGATGCCTTCCCTTTACCTCGGATTGAAGAGACTTTAACAAGCCTGACCAAGGCTCAGTGGTTCTCCACACTCGACCTGGCCAGCGGTTATTGGCAGGTGGGTATGGACCCTCGGGATCGAGAAAAGACAGCGTTTACCACCCCTTTAGGACTGTTCGAGTTCCAACGTATGCCGTTCGGTTTATGTAACGCCCCCGCGACCTTCCAAAGATTAATGCAGCGATGCTTGAGTGGCCAGGTGACAGAGTCATTATTAGTGTACCTCGATGACATTATTGTATATTCACCTGACTTTTCCTCTCACATGCAGCACCTTGACCAGGTTTTCGAGCGGCTGTGGAGACACGGATTGAAACTGCGCCTCGATAAATGCAAGCTTCTCCAACCGGAGGTAAAGTTCTTGGGCCACGTTGTAGACAAAGAGGGAGTGCGCCCGGACCCTGAAAAGTTGGCTGCGGTAAGAGACTGGAACCCACCCTCGACTGTCCGCGAGGTCCGCGCTTTTCTAGGTCTGGCTGGTTATTATCGCCGCTTCGTGTCCTCATTTGCTGCCATAGCTAGGCCGTTAAATAGTTTGTTGATCGGAGTCCCGAATGATGTGAAGTCCCATCAGTGTAAAATAGAGTGGTCCCCTGAATGCCAAAACTCGTTTGATGCTCTTAAAACTGCCCTTACGCAGGCTCCAATACTGGCTTATGCAGATTATGACCGACCGTTTGTAGTGTATACTGATGCGAGTGGCCGCGGGCTCGGCGCCGTTCTGGCACAGGTCCAAGATGGCCAGGAGCGAGTAATCGCCTACGCCAGCCGAAGTCTACACCCTACCGAACAAAATGATGCAAATTATAGCTCCTTTAAATTAGAACTCTTGGCACTTAAATGGGCAGTGACCGAAAAATTTAAAGATTACTTAACTGGCGCTCATTTTACGATTTATACAGATAACAATCCTGTTGCGCATCTTCAAACAGCTCGACTAGGCGCGGTGGAACAGCGCTGGGCAGCCCAGCTAGCATCATTCACCTATGATATAAAGTACCGACCTGGAAAAAGCAATGCGAACGCAGATGCCCTGTCTAGGTTCCCTGTTCAACCTGTAGGAGTGGCCGTAGTGGAGTTGGCACCGGTGGAGAGAGAGGACGGGTGGGCTGGAGCCGAGTGGCGGGGAACACAGGATCGAGATCCGGACATCCAGATGGTGAAGAGTTGCGTAGAGCGGAGGAAACTGCCTACCCTTATGGAGAAGAGGAGTTGGTCACGGGAAGCCAGGCAAATGTTACGACAGTGGGACCGGTTGCGCATCAGAGACAATGTGTTGTATAGGCAAGTGATTGATCAGCATACACAAGAATGTTACTTACAGCTTGTTTGTCCAGGGGCGCGACGAGAGGAGGTGTGGAAAGGACTCCATGAGGCCTCGGCACACGCCGGAGTGGACCGGACTTTGGCGCAGCTTCGGCGCCGGTTCTACTGGCCGGGCATGGAGGGGGCGGTGCGACAGTTCCAGCGAGGTTGTGTTGCCTGCAGCCTACTGAAAGACAGGATAGAGCCCAGGGCCCCCTTACAGCCATTCGAAGTATCGTATCCTATGGAGGTAGTGGCTATTGATTTTCTCACATTAGGTAGGCCGAATGACGCATGGCAGAATATTCTTGTAGCAACCGATTTATTCACCAGGTACAGTTGGGCTATTCCAACGCGTGACCAAACTGCGCCCACGACTGTCCGTGCGCTTTGGACACATATTATTCAGCCATTCGGTTGCCCGGCTCGTTTCCATTCGGACCGAGGCCCGAATTTTGAATCCGAATTAATGCAGCAATTGTGTCATACATACGGTATTACTAAGAGTCGCACCACCCCTTACCACCCAGCTGGTAATGGGGGGGTGGAGAGGTTTAATCAAACACTGTTAAACATGTTGCGCTCTCTAGATACTGATCGCCAAGGCAGATGGAATGAACACTTACCTGAGTTAGTACACGCTTATAACAATACTGAACATGGTGCGACAGGTTATGCGCCTGCGTACTTAATGTTTGGTCGCCACCTGAGGCGTCCGGTAGATGTAGCATTAGGAGTACCGTTGTCACAAAATCGAATGGGAGTGGGAGATTGGGTGCAAGATCACCAGAAACGAATGGCCACAGCGTATAGGACAGCCGAGAAAAAAATGGTGCATATAGCAGGACAGCGTAAACAGGTCTATGACCGCCGAGCCGGTATGCCACCATTGTTACCTGGAGAGAGGGTGTGGGTACGAAACCGGAACCGACAGGGACAAGGTAAACTGGGCCCATGGTGGGACCCAGAACCTTTTGTGGTATTGGAGAGGGTGGGGGATGCGGGCCTAGTATACAGGATCCGACCTGAAAAAGGAGGGCGAGATAGAACGATCCATAGGAATGCATTAAAAGTGTGTATAGCCCCCAGGTCACCGATGGAGAGCCCCGAACCTGCCCCAGTAGCCGAACCGGTGGGACCAATATGGCCGCCTTATGTAGGGTTTTTCCCCGGTCCTAGGGAACCTGAAGGTCCGCGGCGCTCTGGAAGAGCGAACCAAGGACAGCCACCTGAGAGGTACGGGCATGACGTTTAGAACTAGTTGCCAGGGACTGCCAACGAAAAAGTAGGGGGGAATGTGACAAGGGTGAAATGAGGGGTTCTTAAAACTTTTGTAATTTGTTTTTATTGGTGCTTAATGTGTATAATTGCCTCATTTAACCCCACCATCTTATTATTTTTGTACCAATTATTATTACGCACTGTATTGTTTATAATTGTTTTCCCCATGATCCCCTGGTCACATGTATTGAGAGACATTGAGTGGCAGAGCGGCAGTCACGCGGTCACGCCCAAGGCCACGGTCATGGCCAATGTCCCCAGACAGACTGTCACCACGGACAAATGAAAGAAGAGGGAGGTGTGGTTTGGCAGGTACAAAAGCGGAGGCGGGACCGTTTGAAAGAGAGAACAGAGCACCCAAGTGACAGAGGCGTCAGTGAGGAGAAGGACAGCAGAGGGGAAGGTTGTGCCGAGACACGGAGTAGAGGAGTGCATAGATGAAGTAGACATACCAGCCACCTAGGAGTTTGGAAGCCGAGGTGTGCCTACATTCAAAGGAGAAACCAAGAGGAGAAAGCGATCGAACCGAAGGGGAGGAAGAGGCGAGTGAGACCAGACCATATGAGAGACGAGTGAGACCAGACCATATAAGGAGCGCTGAGACTGGAAAGTGGCGATAACGTTGCATACGCAACCAACTCAGCGCCAGGTGTAAAAACCTGGCTGGCGAGTGAGTATTCGAACAAGCAACGTTGAATCCCTGTATAACCACTGCCTGAGACAACGCAAATGTATCGTGTAAATGCACAGTGAACTGGTCTAGATCTCTATAATTGCAGGCGGAGAGAAAGAAGAGAGAAGACGAAGACGACTGGCCTCAAACCCTTTCCCATCTTACCCCCATATATGGACATGCAGCATTACCCCTGAACAAACCGTGTTGAGTATCTTGAAGCACTTTATTGGCACAGCACTTTACTTGAAAAGTATTTGTTGCACAGAAACCCCCCATGCTAAGGAACCCTTGTGATTAAGCCCCGCGTAATTTGCACAACTTTATAATTTATTTTATAGTTGTTGTGTAGATTAATTGTGTTTTGTATGTTTATATAGGTTTTATTAGTATAGTGTTTATTTGATTGTTTTTAAGGCACAGAAGCCAATGTATTAGGGACCCAATAAATATGACTTACCTTTTTTGATACACTGTATTCGTGTCCAGTTTCTTAAAGGGATATTCTCATGCCAGTGTTGTATTCTCAAAACCAAAAGTATTGAAACTTACCAGTTAACCTCGAACCTGTGAAAGCCTGAAGAAGAAGTTAAAGTGTATTCAAAGGGGACTTCCCTCTATAACAAAAGTGGCGTAGTCGACAAACAATTAGTTCAGATAGGACTCACAGTAATTACGCACCCAGCACTTTATTGTGCATTTATATTTTATTGTTGTGAGTTTTATTCTGGATTATTTATTAAAGGAGAAGAGTGCAATAGTACAAACAAATTGCAAGTCAAATGTGATACAATTTCGGCCCTGTTCACATCTTCCTCAAACATGTTTTATGTGAACGTATATCAATTACGGTGGTGCCGTGTTCCAACGATGCATCAAATGCAGTTATTATTTAGTCAAAAGCTCTTGTTAATATATTTGTCATTGCATGGTTCAACATGTCTAAAACACACAGACAGACTTAACCACTTTCACTTTTATCTATTTTACTTTTTTAAATTACCGATCTACACAGAGTGTCACATCATGACACGTTGTTAGCCCTGAAACATGACTGTCATACCATGACAGTCATGGAACCACTTGTTCCTGGTTTGCAATTTTTTTACATTTACAACTGCCACATCTACATAAACGTTCAAATTTCAAATATAAAGTGCTGACCCCCAAGCCACAAATGTAACAAGTTGAGGCGCAACCGGTCTAAGTACCCGTATCTTCCGTATTGTTCAATAAAAAGCATTTTAATCCGATCAGCGGACATTTTCTATTATTTTTTGTGTTTTTTTGTAATGTATCAGAGTGCAATACACCTCCCAAACGATAGGGTCACGTAGTTGAAAGCGTCTGAAAAAATGGCCGGCGATCGATTAAAAAGCTTTTTATTGAACAATACGGAAGATATACGGGTACTTAGACCGGTGCACTTTAACTGGTTACATCCGTGGCTTGGGGGTCAGCACTTTATATTTGAAATATGAATGTCTATGTAGATGTAAGAGTTGTAAATGTAAAAAAATCGCAATCCAGGAACAAGTGGTTCCATGACGCTTGTGACAGACAAGCGTAATGTGAACCATGGCTAGACGCGTTGTGAGCTTGTAAATCAGCTATTTTTGCTACTTTTGAGTGACACTGGAGTATGACAAAGTAGATCTGCAAGCTCACATGTCTATTTTAAGTATAAAATAGGCTTTAACTGATATTGATGCTGTTTTAAACAAATTTGCTGGGGACCCCTGGAATCCCCTCAAGGGCCCCTGAGGGTCCCCGAACCCCCACTTTTAGAACCACTGAGTTGGGGCATCTATTTTCCAGTTCAGACTCTTGTCTGGAGACCATTGAGGTATGGACTCAACTGTGATCTATTAGCACAATCAGCTCTAATCAGCAACAAGTGTCTGCTTTATGCCACTGAGACAGTTTGTGGGAATTTGTCAACATGCACATTGCACAGTAAAATCCTCAGTGTTAACTTTGTGTTAACTTAAAGCGGCAATATGTACCTTTTTTAATGAATAAAATGTAATTTAGTCCAATCTGTATGGTAGAATGTTAATCATACTATAATTCTAGTAACCGTCTTGAGTAGGTGAGTAGGTGAAGCGTAGGTGAAGCTAGCCGGTTCTCCTCAGTGGCTGGACCAATTGCTCTGATTTTGCACACAGCCATTGACCATTACCATCTGAACTTAACTGTGAAGCCCGTTTTTCAATTTCATCAAATCTCAGCTTCTTATTAGCGCTTTTGTGTCAAAGAATGTCGCCATGGTTACGGGGCTGCCCAGCTATGGGACGAACTTCCTCCCGGGTTGCCAGATCATGTGCGCATATCCCCCCACGGATGCATCGACCGGGTATGGTCTAGTACATATAACTTATACAATTGGGGTGGTTGTATTTAGTCTCCCTGTTCTTCTATTGAGACATTTAGATTGTGTCAAAGGTCATGTCTCACCTAAACACAGGATCTTACACAAATTCAAGATTCAATTTATCCCCTGAGCAAGCAGGCAGGCTCCAGCTCAATGGTAAAAATGTCAGCACTTGCGCAGGGTTAGAAGAGGAAAGTTACATTTGCAGTTTTAACCACATGAACCCTAGTATCCCTATGTTGGGGCTATTTTCGCAGACGATTTTGGTGTCAAGGGTGCAAACCTACTATAGAGCCGTGGGGGACCCCAATACTTTAGGGTTGAAGTGGTTAGAGTAATAAATGAATACATTAACAATAAGGATCTTACTGTGTGCTCTTTAACAGAGAGACCTTTGTTAATCCCACTGGGAAGATTCAGTTCCAACTTCAGCCAGTCGATGACCTGTGACCTGTAACCTGTGACCTTCTCATTACCAGACTGCCTGTCTACCCACTCAGCTTACAGCCACACAAACAGCTAAAGTTTACTTTAGAATGTATTTTTCATGTTTGGAAAGTGTAATATGGCGTTTGTCTTCCTCCAATCTGGGAACCCATCGTCAAATAAAAAGAAAAAACAGAGCCTCCAGCGTTTTTCACTTTTGCATTTGACCCTGGGGGGAGTGATTAAACAGACAGACGCTGACTGGAAACCGGCGTTTTGGTCTGCCCTCAGCCCTCCACTTCCGGTGGTGCGCCTATGTTTTCATTCCCACTAACAGTATTTCTCCACGGAACACTAACACCATTTCTCCCAAAGAACATGGATCGTTTTGGTTATAAGCCCACTTGTTTCTATGATGAAAGAACAAGTTAAAATGTTACTAACTTTCCGTGGTTTTGTCGGCTCCGAGGACGCCATTGTTAAATGAGTTTGGGTTTGTTTTCAGTGGGCAGCGAGCGCACAGATGTAAATCCCGCCCACTACATTTCATTGGGTAAAGCGCGGCCTGCTTCCTGATCTGAAGGAACGCCCACTTGTAAAGTAGGCCAACGCTCACACGTTCTGAACGGGGCTCTCAATCTGTTCTTGAGAGATAAGCCTTCCTCAAACATGTTTTAAGTGAACGTATATCGATTACGGTGGTGCCGTTTTGCATTTATTTTATATCAATTCCCCATCATAACATTATGTGCATGGCAACTTTACGTCTGCCACGGCTCCTTCTATGCTAATTAAACAAACAGAGGTTGCTAGTTTCATCAGACAAAAACAAAACAAAAAGAAAGAAAGTAAGATACATGATAGAGAAACAAAGAAGCAAACAAGGCAGCAAGGGAACCAAGCAGCACTGCTGCAGTCAACAACCTGCCTTGTACAGTATACAGTGGTGGAAAAAGTACTCAAATTCTTTACTTGAGTAAAAGTACCAATACTGCAATATAGAAATACTCCGTTACAAGTAAAAGTCCAGAATTAAAAATTTACTTGAGTAAAAGTACAAAAGTATTGGCATCAAAATGTACTTAAAGTACCAAAAGTTAAAGTACTAAAATGTTTGAAAATAGCAGATCAACAAGCTCACAACGCGTCGCTATGCGACGCGTTGTGAGCTTGTAGATCAGCTATTTTCAAATAGCCTAGTACCCAGGGGGCAAAACCCCTTTTTTTTGGAAAGCTGCATTTGCTCTGCTATAAAAGGTTGGCCACCATAAATAATATCTATGACCCCGTAGGATCACAACCTATATGGACAACCCGGTCAATTTTTTGCTGGAAATCCAATATGGCCGCCTCAATATTGGCCACTATCAGTACCCAGGGGCAAAGGGGGGTATGCTGCATTTGCCCTGCCATAAAAGGTTGGCCACCAGAAATAATATCTATGACCCAGTAGGATCACAACCTATATGGACAACCCGGTCAACTTGCTGCTGGAAATCCAATATGGCCGCCTCAATATTGGCCCCTATCAGAAAATAGCTTTGGCAATAACTTTTGAACCAGATGGGCTAGAAATAAAAACTTGGTGTCTATTTCATGGTTTCAGAGCATGAGAAACTCAATGGAATACTTATCTTTATGATTGGGTGTGTCTGGACCTTTAATGTGCATATTTCCAAGATGGACGCCACGCGAAAATGAGTTTTACTATGACTTTTACAGTGACAGCTGACTGTTATGGCAACAGAGATGGCAGTCCAGAGATGGCAGTCCTAAGAGAGCAGCTGCTGCTTTTTCAGGAATCATGGAATGGGCAACCAACTGCAGTCCTCTGGGAAACCTTCCTGGAGATGTCAGATATTCTCCAAAGGTTTATCTAGTACGATCGGGAAGGTGACTGGACAGGACATCTCTGTGAATCAGCAAGAATGCTACCCTACCTCACTGCAGCAGGCCACTATAAGTACGGGCAGCAATCTTTACCTCTGTATTTGGCTGAGATGAAGAAACTACCAGAAACAGCTTCAGAGGTACATGAAGCACTGATGGCAGGTGTATTTGTTGGCAGACGAGCAGATGGCAGCCACAACAGTGTTTCTCTTGACATGCTACTGGAGCAGACCTATAATGCCGATGCCAAGGAAGCAAGCAGTCTGGATGGCATTACACTCAGCCCTGCTGCCAGGACAAAATGGGTCTACACAAAACCACTCACTGCAGCTGTCTCTGCAGAGCTCAAGTCTATGCTCCACCTCCACTCCTCCAACCCACACCATGAGTCTGGTCAGAGTCGTGTAATCCGGGATGCAGAGATGGTAGTCAAGGTCATGGCAGCAGTGGAGACTAACCCATTTACAGTGAGCACATCATCCACGATCAACATATCTACAGGACAGTGTGCTGATTCCACAGTCAAGGACCACTTGATGAGTGTGAAAGAACTGGGTCTGAAGGCACTGTGTGAGTCATTGTCCAGTGAACAGAAGAAGACAAGCATAATGAAGCTTAACACTTCCCACACTCAAAACACAAAATCTAAAAAGTCTAAGGGGAAAACCTCAGCACCTGGCAAGAGCAATGAAATTACTGCCCTCCTGCGCATGACCCAAATCATAGCCAGTGGTGGAGAACTCAACCTTGTTGACTTTATAGGCAACCACGAGTGCAGTGGCTTCCCCCCTTCCCTCTTCCAGGAAGATGGCAGGATGAGAACAGGTACCAAGGCAAGCCTTGTGAAGGTCCTGAAAGAGGAGACCAAAGTTGCATGCATCCCTGACCTGCCTACAGAAGACAGAAAAACAGCAGTAGTTATTGATGCCATGTATGCCATACGCCATTGGTCGTTCCTGAAAGGTGAAGCATTTGGAACAATCGCTGAACGATACCAACGTCTGCTGTTGAATGATGTGCCTGCTGGCACAGAGATCATTCACTTCTGTTGTGACCGGTACAGTGGACCTAGTCTTAAGACAGCTGAGCAAGAACACAGATATGCTCACCAAAACCTACCAAAGAATATGAAGTCAGTATGCGTTACACAGCTCCAGATCCACAGGAGTTTTTTGCTGTGTCAGCTAACAAGGCAAACCTATTGAGTTTCCTCTGTGACGAATGGTGTGAAAATGAGAAACTTAAGTCGGCCCTTGGTCCAACACATCTTTACCTGGGTGGGTGGTTTAAAGAAGAGACAAGGAGTGTGGTGATCAAGGAGGGGTCTATTGAAGATGTCCCTGCACTAGAATCCACACAACAGGAAGCTGATACAAGAATAATACTCCACACCCTGTCCAGTGTCCAGAATGACAAAGTTGACAGAGTTGTCATCCATGCCAATGACACAGACATCATCATCATGTGCCTTTACTATGCAGCAACCCATCTCAGATGCCTTCCAGAGCTGTGGGTGAGAACACAATTCATACCTTCCTATCCATCAAATGGTATCAGCACTGGGGCTTGCACAGTGTCGTGCCCTGCCCTTTATCCATAGTTTAAGTGGCAGAGATACCACCAGCTATCCCTTTTTCACTGGGAAGAAGGCATGGTTCAAGGCCAGCATGCGTCTGGATCTCCCTGCACTTGAGGAGTTTGGTGAAAACTCTTCTGATTCCCTCTCATATGACGTCATCAATCAGGCACGAGACCTCACAATTGCTGTATATACATCCAAAGCGGACCACCCGGAGGATTTTGACCTGAGTAAGCTTAGAGTGTACAAGTTCCTCAATAATAGATCAACCCTCTTAAAGCTGCTGCCCCCGACAGAGAATGCCTTTGACCTGCACCTGAGAAGAGCTGCTCTAGCAACCATAATAGATAAATGTGCACATATCGCCAAGCCGGATATTCCTTCTTTCACAGAGTATGGATGGTCTCTCAGTGCTAGCAATGCAGTCCCTCTTGCATCTACCGAGCCAGCCTTGCCTTTGTCAATGAACAAGGCAATATCATGCCTCTGTTCCTGTGCAAAGAAGGCAATTCCATGCTACTTAGGATGCCGTTGCCAGGTACTGGAGACACGATGCAGCAGGATCAGTGCAACACATGACAACAGTGACAGTGAATAGCATTGTACCATAGTATCATTGGCTTTAGAAGCAGGCAAGACAGCACCATAGAGGTCAAAATGAACCTTTTGTAGGCAACCTCAACTCCGCCTTTACTCTATTTGTCACTAAGTAGTCTATATTTTGTTATGTTACTTGAATGCATACCACTATGTTAATTTGTATAGCCCTAAAGTTGAAGTTTTTGGCAAGTCTTGGAGTGTGCATGTGTATGTTTATATTGTATTTAGTTTATTAAAATGATACATAAGATACATTGTGGGCTTTTTCTCCGATTTTTCTCTGCAATCATCCCCACAACTATAGATCTATAAATCAATAAATCTGGGGGAAAATGTAATACCATACATTATTTATGACTGCAGCCATATTGACAAAATAGAAATGAAAGCTCAAACTGACCGAATGTGTTCATATTGCTTAAAAAGCAGACTTTTTGCCATAACAGTAAGCTGTCACTGTAAAAGTCATAGTAAAACTCATTTTCGCGTGGCATCCATCTTGGAAATATGCAAATTAAAGGGCCAGACACACCCAATCATAAAGATAAGTATTCCATTGAGTTTCTCATGCTCTGAAACCATGAAATAGACACCAAGTTTTTATTTCTAGCCCATCTGGTTCAAAAGTTATTGCCAAAGCTATTTTTTGATAGGGGCCAATATTGAGGCGGCCATATTGGATTTCCAGCAGCAAGTTGACCGGGTTGTCCATATAGGTTGTGATCCTACTGGGTCATAGATATTATTTCTGGTGGCCAACCTTTTATGGCAGGGCAAATGCAGCATACCCCCCTTTGCCCCTGGGTACTGATAGGGGCCAATATTGAGGCGGCCATATTGGATTTCCAGCAAAAAATTGACCGGGTTGTCCATATAGGTTGTGATCCTACGGGGTCATAGATATTATTTCTGGTGGCCAACCTTTTATAGCAGAGCAAATGCAGCATACCCCCCTTTGCCCCCTGGGTATAGGTATAAAATAGGGCTAAAGCGGTAAATGTATGTTTCATAATATCATAATTTATATCTGAAAAGTAACTAGTAACTAAAGTTTACAAATAATTGTAGTGGAGTAAAAGTACAATATTTGCCTCTGAGTAGTAGAAGTAAAAGTATTGGAAATACATTGGAAATACTCAAGTAAAGTACAAATACCTCAAAATTGTACTTAAGCACAGTACTTAAGTAAATGTACTTAGTTTCCACCACTGACACTATATCACTTCTACCTGTGGTGTTTGAGTTACCTGTTATGAATCATAGCCTAGCATGCAGCTCTACTGCGGGTTTTCAGTCCCTCATGTACTGTACTGTGGTAGAATGATTGATTGAATACTTTATTTAGAAGTTTGTAGAGAGAAAAGGCACATGGAAGTTCAAAATACAAGGTCAACTAAAAATGATGAAAACCCAAAGAAGTCTTTATAATCACTATCGTTAGTTTCATATACAGAACTTTTTGGGGGGGAAGGAAGGTAAGTTGTTCATTATCAGATCTCCAAAATGAATATCCCTAAACTTTAGTTGGCAACTAACAGCCAGCTATAACCACACTGAGCTTGCAGGCATTAAGACAAACTTCCGGAGGGGGATACGCAGTCTCAAGGGAGAGCTCATATTATTTTCTCTGCAGCTATGTGGATCATATTGGAAGATTCATGATAGTTTCCCTCTGCTGGTATTTAGCCTCCTTTCTCTATGCATGCCAAAAATGACAAACTCCTACTGCAGCCTCTCCATATGCAAACAACCACTGCAGCTGCCCCATGGACAGAATAAACAAGACTGCAAGCTGGTAAGTGTGTCATGTGTGTGTAGGCATGTGCTTGAAATGAGAAGTTCTATCCACATAGAGAGTATAAAGCTCTCATGTAAAATCACAAAAGCTCTTCCATTGTCATGTCATACTGTATGCACACTCCCGTGTATGCATTAGTTTGTACACAGAAGTTCTTGTTAGAAAGAAAATATGTACCTTCCCGTTTCCTCCGCCGAAAGTAAATACAACGGACTCTATCCCCTCTTTCTCTTTCTATAAATGGAAACATAGCTGCCAGTTTGTTTCACAGAGACAGGGGACTAGTGACTCACTGTGACATGGAGACTCGCTGGCGGTGTTCCTTGGGGACAGTGAGGAGTGGTGGAGGGCGATGAGCACGGTTGGGATGTGCCCACCCCTCCCCAGCCGCCTCTCAGGGCACTGTTCTCAGGGGTGGTGGAAGGGGGGTTTATAGCCTCCGCTATTCATTGAAATGTGAGATTGGCTTGCCCGAGGATAGAAATGTAATATGACAGTGTACTGTGGAGGAGAAAGGATACGGGCACTGGCAGACTTTCCATATGGCAAACCAGGGAACTGCCTGGGGGGCATTGTGATCCTAGCATCACTTTCTTTCAATAAATTGGTTCTACGTATTAATTGCTGTTCCTGTCTCATTATTCTTGACGCACATCATTAAATGGTAGGGTAAGTGGTGTTTTTTGGTTGAAACAAAAGTTTTCTTTTGTTTTGTTAAAGCACGGTTTTCTTGTAGTAATTATTGCTATAGAGTGTTGCTCAGTAACAGGAGTCTCCCCATCTCTCCAGCTCATTAATAAACAGAAAACACATTTTCAGGTGGAGTGCAAAAAATTCAAAATTGTGCAAAATTTCAGCCAATCAGGAGAGGGTACCCATTTATCAGCTTCATTTTGTAGTATTCCAGTATTTCACTTATTTTAACCAAAGAAAATCACTTACCCTACCTTTAATGCAGGGCCATGTTGCAGAGGTGTGAGGATAGTGGGAGAACTCCCAATAGGCTTGCTAAAATTGTGTAATACAAGACAAAAGAAAAGAAAAAGAGCTGTCAAGCAGTGTATGTATTGAAAGAGGTAGGACACTATTAGCTAGCTTCTGTAATTCCCCAAAAGAAACCAAATCACTGCATGAAATCACAGACATATAAACCACAGTATTTACTCTAACTGTAAATTGCATTCTCTTCAGTTCCCCTACAACAGACAGGATCATCATCACACAATGTAACAGGATCCCTCTCTTTCATCTGACTTTCTCTCCACATCTTGCACAAGTACAGTTCCCAGTTGTGTCCAGCAGATGGGGTAAGAGTGTGGCAATAATTTCTCCAATCAAGAACCTCAAATGCAAACAGTCAAAAAAGGTCTGATGTTAGCAAAGTAAAAGCCTACCTATGGTATTTAAGTATAGTATTTTGAAGCACAGATTAAAGAAAAGTCTCCTTGATTCCAGCAAGACTAAGAGCAACAACATCCTCTGCATAAAATGTCCTTGTGAATAGAATTGTTCTTCGCCAGTACAGTAGGTAATAAAGATAAAAAAGATGAATAATAATAATTTTGACATGATCACTTGATCACTCATGACAATTGCTTTCATGATAACAGACACTGCCATACAGCAACAGAGGGAATTTGTGGGTGGCGGTTGACAGCCAAATGTCAAACAAAGACATGGGTGTCTTATCAGTTTCATTACAGAAGTTCCTCCATGAGTGTGTATAACATTGTGTCCTCCTCACTATTGTGAACACATTTATTATGCACCAAATTGATTTCCTTTCACCTGTTTGCATTGTGGCTCAATAAATGGGCCTTTAAATAACTGCTTTGTTTTGTTTTGGGGTGTTCTGCATCGACTGGACTTACTTTGTTTCCTGACCAGCGTATCCTTATCACAATTTATTATTTACAAACTAGGCATCTTGGCAGACACTCTAATCCACAGTGACTCACAATGTGTATCACATCTTGCTGCAGGAAATTATTTGCGTATAGAGCAAGTCCTCTATTGCCTTTCCCGTCTAGCTCAACATTCTTAATGGTTCAAATGTTCTCCACCAGAGCCATATATCACTGTCCTTCCTTGACCAGGTCAGTTTTTATGGAGCGAAACATATTGCTATTTCTGGTTAAACAAATATAAGTCCACCGACTTCTGTGATTCTCAGGCTTCCTCTTCCGCTGTAATTGCAGGACTGCATAGCTCCCAATGGAATGAGAATATCATGATGAACCACCCTCACTCTCTCTAAGAATAAGAATCTGAAATGCTTATCATATCAAAGGAAGCTGATAGTTGAAGTGTGTGCGCGTGCGTGCGTGGGAGTGTCTATATCTATCTATATCCATAGATATATATTATAATGGAAAATGTTACCCCTTTAAAATGCATGTATATGTAGCCTATATATCTCCTTTATCTAACCAGTAAAAAAAATTATACCTCTCTTTTGCAAGAATGAACTGGCCAATTGAGGTAAATAAGTTACACGATAACACAAAGAACAAACATAAAACATAACATTTAAAAACACAGACTACCAAAATTACTCACATAAGACAAAATAAAATGAAGTTTAAAAAGATTAAAGCAATAAAAGCCACTAAAGCAAATAAAATGGGCCACACATCAAAGCAGGGACAGCAACTGGTAAGAGCTTCCACGATAATCTTTTTAAAACTCCTTAACGAAATTAAAATAAACGTCTTTTTGCCTGGTGAAGCAGGATCTCCACTTTGCATCCATCAGGTTATTGCTGCATTGTGACATTGATGTTATTCTCATGAGTTATCTATCTGTATACATTTTTTGTTCATCTTTTTATAGCCAGTGCTATTATTTGTATCTAATTGCATATGCATATGTGTGAGTGTGCGTGTGCGTGTGTGCGTGTGTGTGTGTGCGTACATGTCTGCATTGCAGTACAAAAAACTGTTCATTACTCCCAATACCTTAACTGAATATACACTCACAAAACAGACCAAATACATGTTGATCCTAAAGTTCAAGTGAAGGAGAGGCAAAGCGAGCCTCTATTGCCTCAATTGTTTTGAAGACGTGGGAAAGATTTGTGATAACATCAGTATATGAAGGGGAGTGTTGAACAAACTAGAGGGGGCCGGGGGCAGCCAAAGCGAGGGAGGATTGAACATGAGTATACGCAAGAGCAGAGGCAGGGAAGAAGAGGAGATCATTAGGTTGGTTCCAGTAGGTTAGGTTTAGCCAGCAGACCTGACAGACGTTGAGGACCAGCCATGGAAGGTGAGACCATAGCATTGGGCAAATATGTACCGTTTAATTAGACAAATATACGTGAGAAAGTTTTGATAAAAATGTAACACTGTGCTCTTTGTTCTAAAATGTAAGAGATATGTTAGTTATTCATTCATTTATGTTTCGTTGTCTCTGGTTAAACATTGACTGCGTGTTAGCTGGCATGTAGGTGCATGGCTGGTTGGGGTGTGATTCAGTAATACTGTGCTGCTCAGTGCGGATTTATTATAGTATTGCATTTTCCGGTAGTCTTAAACATAACTCTTTTTTTAAATCTTAAGACAGTGTAGTGTCAGATTTTCTTGACACTTTCTTCTCCTTGTCAATTTTTCCCCCAAATCTCAGGTTCTTAGTTTTAGTGTGTATTTATTGAAGTTTCATTGAAGGTACAGTATTTAATCAAGCCAGTGAACAATAATGTCTTCATGTTTACAAAATAATCCTTCATAATGTAGCCTTTTATTCAAAGGAGCTGGATTCACTTGTGCTCTTCATGCACTTTTATATTATTTCAGGTTTCTTTTCATGACTTTGTGATATACTGTATTCATCTTGAATCAGTGGTTTTTGCTCTCCTTGCGTCATTTGGGCGCTATACCCTCACAGATGTGTTGACATAATTAGAGTAAACATGGCAGGGTGTTTCCAGATGGTTTGGAGATGAGCATATCAATATAACCTAGCTATCTAAAAAGATAATGGTATTGTATTGAATCAACAGCAATATTGTAGGTATAAAAAGTTTACATTATAATTTAGATACCGTATACAAATGCAGGTTTGTTTTTATTATTGGATATGACTTAGGCGTACTGTTTCGCTATGTATTGCTTATGGTGGATGTTCTTTTATCAAATCATTTTACGTGGGCTGAGCACACTATCTCCTTGAGGTGTTTCGGGCCTGTGTTTGCAAACCGTCTCATACCTTTCTTGCATGTAATTGACACCATCCTTTCTCTTACACTGGATGTTCAGTAATATTGTTCACATAATTAATGAGATAAGGCGGCATGAGCGACTACCTTGTCAATGTTGCTTCATACAAAATATATATTGTCAGAAATGTTATTGAACAACAAATTGGCAACAGTAGAATGATATTAAAATAACATGGTATGCCTATGTCAAGACTAATTACCAAGTGTATTATCATGATCAATCACCAATTATATGTTATCCTCAAATGTCATGATACATACAGTTTACTGTTAATTGTTAATCAAGTACACATTGTGCTTTAAAAAATACATATTAATGCGCATGTGGTTCAGATCCAATTACTAACATAAATGCAGAAGAGATCCGTTTTGATTTGTATAATGTTTTTGCCGTGAGATACTTCAGTTTGCGGCTAGTCATTTTCCCCTTGGTGAAACCAAGGAATGTCAATAAGTGTCCATTTTTAGAAACACTGAATTACATTACAATAAAAAAGAAAAAGAAACAATGAATTACAGATGTAGATTGTATTCTACCCGAATGAGAAAGAAATGTAGTAAAGGGAAATAACTAAATGCAATTCAACTTTTTTGAGAATTGCCTCCATAAACCATCCAATTGTTAAAATGGAGCTGTTACAAAGAAACATGAAACATTCACCGCAGTTGAACAATAACTAGGCTACTGTATGTTTGACTGTGACTCAGATCAAATCATGTAACTAGGCAGTTTTTATTTTCCAGCATACAGTATGCTTGGTCTGTGTGCTCAAAACAGTTTGAGTTCTGTTTTGGCCAGGACTCTAAAAGTGTCTAACGAGCAAATTAATTATGTAATGTACTGTAAAATGACCTCACGTCCTCCTCATGGAAACTAGGATTAGATTTCACCCGTGCTACCTTTGTTCTCAGGACACAGACACATGAGTGACATGGAATAGAAGGAGTAGGGAAAAGCACCGCTGGCTGGGTTTTATTTTGGGGGTTCTATCGAATTCTCTTTTAATCTTTAAGATGGTCCATTCCTGGCACAAGCCTCCTGTGGGATTAGAAGTGAGCAGCAGGTTGACCAAGGACACAGCATGACCCAAAACTCACTTTGTAACGAGCGTCTCTATGGAAACAGGACAGTGTTTACGGCTCTGGGGAATCTATTGAAATGATTAAAACCATTAGTTTTACTTCTGTAAAGGGAGAGTGCAGGTGAGACAAGGACAGATTGTTTTAAATCATGAATTTTGTCAAAATATGCTTTATACTTAATACAATAGTATACAATAGTACAGAGTATTGCGTCTTGTGCATCCAATTTAAAGTCCAACCAAATAAAAAAAACTCATCCTTTTTGGAGTAAAATATAACCTAAAAACTGTAACAAAAAGGCAGTTCACTTTTAATGTAACTTTCAACATATATTTTACTATATATTAAAATAATAATATATTTTCATAAATGTTTTAGCCAGCTGATTAGGTCATATACATACCAGTATGCCTATGTTCATTCTGTACAATAAACTGCTAGTTTGTATCCTTAAATCAAGTTGATAAGACCTAAAAACCTTGAAAAGTTCTTGAAATAGGCAAATAGCGATATAAATATGTATTGGAACTTGTAACTATATCGAACCGTAGGTACAGTACATACATATTTATCTGTAATTGTATTTACTTAAGTTTTAAGTAATATATATCAGTACAAGTTATGTTTGTTTTTCTTATCTGTATAACATTCCATTGTTCTATTGCCAAAGTAAAATGTCACACTTTAATGCCTCTAACCTCATTATTTGAAAGAAGAGCCATGCTAATCGGTGTAGGAATAGAATCAACACCTGAGCAACTGTCAATTGAATAAACTGTCTTTTTTTATTCAATTGCATTTGTTTACGTAACAGCATACTGTACAGATAGTAACGGATCAATTCTCAAATCTGAGCAGTCGTTCAACTAAATAGGAACGAGAACTGCGAAAGTTGACACCCCATGTTGTGAGTTGTATTATAACAGTTTCTAGTGATCTACTGCTGACTGGCGCCACATTTTGTCATTGTATTGATCTGCCTGAGTCTGAGCTGCTACTGTATGTTGTATTCCCAACTCAAAGTCCTCGTCTTCCAAAATAGCCCAAATCAGGCTCTGTGGCATTATCCTCATAGGATAATGGCTAGTGTCTAATATCAGAATCAGTTTTATTTGTCACATAAAGTGGATGAAATTATTTTTCTTGT
The DNA here is from genome assembly GCF_963454915.1 of Gymnoscopelus microlampas. NCBI lineage: Eukaryota > Metazoa > Chordata > Actinopteri > Myctophiformes > Myctophidae > Gymnoscopelus > Gymnoscopelus microlampas. The sequence goes on from NC_139949.1 coordinate 33,547,276, forward strand.
ATGTGCTCCATCATTTTGTGAGAGGACAGATGTAGAGTGAGAGCAAAGGGAAAGAGATAGAAAACAGGTTAAATAAAACAAATAAAGATATATAAATATATACACAGTCTTGTGCAGTAATATGGTCTACACCACACATTTTATGGCTCTATAGTTCTTGACATCATAAACATTTGGACATGTATTATGCTTATCTTTAGGAGATTTCTCCACATCATGGGTTTTCAACTGATTATGAACCAGGGACCACCACCCTGACTGAGAATCAACCTGGGGACCACTGTTGTGTTGGGAGGGGGGATATGGGCGTGGTGTGGGGGAAAAAGCTTGAAATTAAATAATGTTAAGGCCTTCATTTAATTTGTTAATTCGAGGTGAATTAAATCAAGCCCTTAACGGTCATTATTTAACTGAGATATGCTAGTGGTCCAGAGAAAAGATTGAGAACCACTGATCCATTCCTTTCCCATGGTTGCCTCTATTCTGTTCTCTTAACCTTCCATATTGAACTCATGTTAACCGATTCATTGCAACATATGTATGAGCAAGCACATGCAATTGATATGGGCACATTTACTACTAATGATGACTCAACCAGGTAAACCGGTACGGGTACAGTTTCCCTTCAAATTCTAACTCCCATTTCTGTGGAAGTTCTTGACATCCGACATCCAAGTAACTGACAACATTGATGCGTCATCATACATCATACTGTTTCTCAACTAGTGGTCGATAACATAAAATATAATACAAATCTTCACTTTCCTACATTACTAAATCCATGGTCAGGGACCACATGCAATACTTTCACAGACCACCAGTGGTCCACGGACCACCAGTTGAAAACCCATGCTCCACATGAAAGGCTGCCATATTATTTTAGATAAGACTCCTAGGGCAAATACTTTTTAGGCCAATATTTGCTTGTTCTAATAAATCATGTATGTCTGATGACTTAGTCTAGCTTTCTAATGATCATGTTGGCTTGACAAAATTATTTTGTATAATTTTGCATAAAGTGATCAACAGGTTCTTTCTTTAAGGAGGAAGACGAGCTCCTCCAAGTTTGTCTTAGTACTCTTTTTTTTTTTTTTTTAGTCTGGGACCCCAAATTTGGGGTCATCGGTACCATCTGAGGGGAATAATTCTCATAGGGATTTTTGGGAAGGTATCCCTAGTGCTAAGAAATATGTGATAGCATTGCTGGTTCTCTATATTGACCTTCTCTCTTTGAAAAACGGTTGGGATACAGCTCAGACTATACATTTCTCAGAAAAGTTGTTAAAATTAGCATCTCTATAAATGTTATCTATACAGACAGTGACAACATAGTGACTATATATTACATGAGATATACTTCTGTTTTCATGAAAGATGTAACACAGAGGTTTCCTCTGTAAATAACCTAAAGATTTAAAACCACCATAGAACATAAAATCTAAAATCTAACTAAATATAGTGCAAGTGTACAGTGTAAGTAATGCATAAGATAACTTTATGTTTATCATTACATACATGAATATCACCTTTTAGTCCATTTGACACTTCTATCTATATCTATCTAACCTAGAAATGTTGTTTCCTACAAAACGTTTTTGTTGTTGATTTGTATTCATGTGGGGACCTAGAACAATTTTCACCCGATTGCCCAAACTATGGAATTTGCATAATCCATAATGGCCACTGAGCACCATGGCAAAGATTTAACTTTTTTCTTTTTGCATTTTCAAATGTGTAGAATGCATTCCTGAAGCTATTTTCTTTTATATCAGGTCAATCTCACATGTTAAAGGTCTGGGAGAACAACAAATAGAAACAACTTGATGAATGTTCATGATTCAAGAACTGGTATTCGTAGTAATAGCATAACATATAAAATATGATATTTATCTTTTGCAACAACATTAAATATAATATGTTTGCTCCAACTCATAATCGGGATCAGAAAGTCCCATCCAAATAAGTCCAATTGATTGATTGATGTACTTTATTTAGTAAGACATGAGAACAGTACATGACAGTACATAACAGTACATGGAAGTACAAATTCACAATACAAGGTCTACTAAACTGGATAGCTCATTAAGCACTTAGCTTGTTTAAGATGAGATCCCCATGATCACACACAAGCTCAGCACAGTGTCTGTCCTGATCTTTATGACAGTCTGCTACCCAAACTGGTGAGCAGAGACAGTGTTACAGAATCCATCATGGCGCTGACAGACTAGGTCTGGCTTAGCCTCTCTGGCATGGAGCACATGCATCTTCAGCAGGTACTGGGTTAGATATAGTACTTCATCATGCGCTCCATGAGAGAGTGATCAAGTTAATCACATTGTCTCTCTGAACATTCAAACTGGTGGATGTGAAGTGTAGGAAGAATTAAGTCAGCCAGTAGGATGGAGATGAGCAATGTCCAGGTACAGGCACTCATCACGTTCAATCAGTATCACTTGAAGTTGCCTGTCAGTCCCCCATATGCTGCAACCTGCATTTCCAATGCTGAATCAGTTTTGCAATGCAGCTGAGGAATGACTGAACAAACAGCTGCATGTCTTATGGCAACCTTTATAGGTTGACAAGTATTAGTATTATATAGTCATTTTAAGCTCCTGACAGCCATCTTGGACACCATCTTGAAAATGACGCCTTTCCGAAACACATATTTTCCTAGATTTTCAGTATGTTCTTAAGCATGCCTAGAGGTTCCCACAGGGGACGCTGTGGGCGCTGGGGGCCTGTTCTCTCCTCCGCGTCATCAGTGCCCATACCCTAGGTGCAGGTGGGGTTGGCGAAAGGGCCCCTCTGTGTGGAGTTTGCATGTTCTCCCCGTGTCCCCTAGGCCTAGGGTAGTTAATACCCTCACAAAAACATGCAGTAATCCTGGTCACTATACTGCCTCGCCCTGGCCAGCCGGGGCGCCTGATGGAGGGGAAAGGAACTGGTTGGAATAACGTGTTCCTTCCACGCGCTACGTCCAACCAGGGAAACTCCCCCTGTCAGGTGACAAGATGGTCAGTTGGCTCTCATGCATTGAAGGAGGCATGCCCTGGCCCTGGCCTCCCTAGGTTGGCAGAGGGAAGGTAGTGCCCGGGATTACATAGACAATTGGCACTGGGTGTAAAAAATGGGGCTACAAAATCGTGGGATCTTTTTTTTTTTTTTTTAAAGCACAGGACCAATTGGAAAAACCTTTTGTATCATTTTTTGGGGAGGTTAAGTAGTATTTTTTCATATATTGACCCCTCAAATTTTCAGGTGTTATAAATAAATTAAAACGCATGATCGTGCACATAAAGCTACCACTGGTGCAATGCTATCACATCTTTTCTAACTCTAGACATGTATACCTTGACAAAAATCACTATGAGCATTATTCCCCTCAGATGGTACCGACCAACCCCCCTGGCTCACAGACTATTTCCTTTTGTGTAACATACTCTTTAATATGATTAAAGAAAGGTGTTTAATAATACATCCTGAGAGAGGACTTAACCTCCAGTGTGTATTAATATCCATATTGATGTGATATGTTATGTTAATTGAGACCATTATTACATTATTAAATGCACATCTCTCCATTATTCTGTTGTAATAAATAGGATTGGTATCACCTACTAACTTAAGCCTGGTAAAATTCAGATCAGTATCAACAACCAATGTTTGATCTGCAAGCCAATTCACAGACAATCAGTATGTTAACATGCTCACAATAAACCAGGATACTGAGTACTGTGGTTAAGGCAGGAAATCTCTGGTTAATAGCCTCTTACTCTAAAAGCCCAGTATGTGCGCTTTGGTCAGTATTTCTCCATACCCTCTTTCCAAAAAATGAAAAGAAAAAGACAGACTGACATTTTTACCACGGTTACAATGCACACAATATTTTGTTAATTATCTATAGCTACTGTATTGAGTTTAAGGCAATAGTTAGAGTAAGCCATTTCCATGCATCTGCAAAAAGATGCATTTCTCAGTAATGTTTTAATGTAAATAATGGATTAAACTGCAGTACTGTAATATGAGGGGCCAGAGTCTTTTGACCCTACTGGAATAAGATGACAGTGTGGATAAGCAAAAAGATCATCTGAACCATTCTAGAACCATGCCAGAATCTGAACCAAATGCAGACTTGCTCACCTGTTAATGAACCCTGTGTTTTAAGTCTTGATGTCCCAATGCAAAATTGATGTTCATCCAGATGCTTCATAATATTCCTTTAAAACATGTATTTAGTGTAACACCAAAAGTAACTTTTGCCAGTCGCTTGCTTATAAAAGATTGAGATGCAGCGTCTGTAGCAAACCTTCTCAAGTGTGAATGCAGCCTACCAATCTAGATACATTTATTTCATCATGACTTTAACACGATGGGTTATTTATTTTTATAGCATCAAAAGTCCTTGGGTTGAAATGTGTTGAATTTCATAGTTTCATCACTTGGTGTTTTATTTCTTCCACACTGTATTTTTGTACATTGCCCTCGTTGTCCCTGGTGATAGCACTTTAGCAGTTTTGTTCTACATTTGCATTTCAATATTGCCCACTTGGCACCTATGGCATGCCACTCTAGAAGGGGGGTCCCCTCTTTTGAGAGGATCATGGGTTATTTCTTGGGAGTTTTCCTAGCCCAATTGAAGGCATCATGTTATTGCTTGCGTTTGTCGTAGACAGAGCATTTAAATAATTTAGTTGTTGAAATTTCATTGTTGATTCTCTTAATGTATTTATTTCACACTGCAATTTTTGCACACATGTTTTTGTTCTGTTCCTTGTAAGTGCTCTATAAATAAAGCTGTTTATTTCTTTATTTATTTTTATTAAATAAATATATATGTTATATACTTACTTGTAATATGTAAATATAATGGGTAGCTAGCTAGACAGGGGCTGAAATCTTTTTGTTCTCCTGGCTCATTTTTTATGGCATGGCACAATAGCATTTACTGTAGACTAAATGGCTACAGTTTTAGACTAAATGCCTAAATTGTAAGAGGCTAGCCGTCTATAACAGGTTCTGTGTATGTGCGTGCGAGTCTGTCTGTCTGGGATTTTTTTCAGGCGACGACTGACATAATAATTATCTATTCATAGATGGACTGGATTACTGAGAGTAACCTTTCCCATACTTTCACACAATTGTCCATACCTTTCCAGGTCTGGAAACCACCAACACAAACCATTTATTCTTTGTGCAAGGAAGATTGGTGTCACTATTGTTTCATGATTTTTTTTATTTTTTTTTATATAGGAAGTGGCATGTACTTCTACTCTGTGTAAAGGCTGTGCTCTTAACTGAATAGGGTGATGGCAATTGTTAACTTGTAAATGGGCTAAACAGTATGGCAAACAGACTGATAAACAGATGGTGTAGTCAACAATGCACAAGGTGCGCACATTGTTAGTGTGATGAAAAGGCTGTGTTAGTGTCTGCAATATAACTGGGAGTGGGCAGTATGGAATAGTAGGAGTGTGCAGTAGTTGATCTGCTTGAAAGTTTGGGATCTAGGTAATTATGCAGTAGGTGTTTTGTATTTCAGTAGCATGTTCAGTATAATAAAAGAGTGATGTGGAATATCAAAGAATAGAAGTAGGAGGAGAAAACAAAAGAAACAAAAGAAAAAGAGAAAACAGTTCCATGTGTCTACCCAGGAAGTGGGTAGAGTGAAGCAGAAGAGTAAGAAGTTCATTTACACAATAAAACCTAAACATTTTCTGTTTGCTATAGAAAAACTGAAATGAGATATCATGTATTTAGTCTCATTTTCTTTCACCAGTGTGCTTGAATAGCTCTAGCACCAGTTCAGCATGTGTGCGTGTGTGCGTGTGCGTGTGCGTGTGTGTGACTTAACTGCTAACTCCTAATAGTTAGGATGGGTTAAATGCAGAGGGCACTGTGCAAATGTACATGGCGACTAACGCAACAGCAATATGTCCAGCCACAAAAGCGCTGCAACTGTAATTTGAAATAAACAGAATTCAGTGCCAATATTAGTGTGACCACAGACACAAGTCTGAAACAATGAGACATTTGTGGAGGTTTTACCAGTATCAAAGTTTCATCAAAGGCCACAACCATAACTATGTTAACATGCATGGTTTTTACATTTTTCTTGTTTTAGAATGATTCACGCCATAAAACATGAATCCTAATGTAATCGATTTAACTAAATCATTTGTTTCTTTTCTTCACTAGGATAGTGCTTGCGTCAGTGATAGAAGACAACAGATGTGGCACTATGACAACGGACATGGCTGACAAACACCCTCCAGTCAATGATTTTATGAACCCTATTAGCGTCACACGGGTGCCTTGGAAAGCATTGGCACTGATGGACACTGATAAGTGAATAGTGTGTCACCAAATCCTCCAGAGGAGTTCATCTTGTTGACGCTGAGATAACACCAGCAACCAGTAGCACTGATGAAGAAGCAGTGGTTGATTTGATGACTCTTTGCCAGGGGAGGGAGTCGGGGGACACCATGATCTCCACCGCACTTCGTTGGCTGGTTCTGGTGTTCTTCATCATTGTAACCGTTGGTGGGAATGTGCTGGTGTGTCTGGCTGTAGGACTCAGCCGTCGGCTGCACCGCATCGCTAACTGCTTTGTTGTGTCACTGGCGGTGACAGACTTCCTGCTGGGCTTGCTGGTAATGCCCCTCTCGGCCACCCTGGAGCTGCGTAGTAATGACTGGCCCCTGGGAGGGGCCCTATGCAACATCTATGTCTCTCTGGATGTGATGCTCTGCACAGCCTCCATCCTGACCCTGCTGGCCATCAGCGTGGACCGATATTTGGCCATTTCAGACCCGCTCGGCTATTCTCGCAGAGTTAGACCCGTCAGGGTGGCACTGGCCATGGCAACCATCTGGACCTTGTCACTGGCTATATCCTTTGTACCGATCCACCTGGGGTGGAACACAGCCAACTACAACACACAACATCTGGACTGGGGCATGTGGGATGAGGACATGGAGGGACGCTATTGCCTCTTTGAATGGAATAACAACTATGTGCTGTTGTATGCCTTTACCTCATTCTACCTGCCTCTGCTGGTTATGTGTGGAATGTATCTCTGCATATTCAGAGTAGCACGAGAACAGGTTAGTGCTTTTAAGCCTTAACATGGTTACATTGCATTACTTTTTGAAATTCTCAGGGGGTGGATTTTTTTGAGGAGAGGAAAAGAATCAAGCCCATGTTGGAAGAGGTCCAGGCTGGGTCAAATAAAGATGTCTTGCAAGTGATTACTGACCGTTTACAGCTCTCTAACGGTCTGCCTTAATGTTTTAACATTTTGTTTATCACTCCCTTAGGTTCGCCGCATCCGTGCTGCCACGCCGTCATTTGCTCGTACACCCTCTGCAACGGCCACAGTAAGGGAACACAAAGCCACAGTTACTCTGGCAGCTGTCCTCGGGGCATTTGTCATCTGCTGGTTTCCATACTTCACCTTCTTCACCTGCATGGGCATCAAGGCTCAGAAAACCCCTCCCACTACACTTCACTCTGTGGTCCTGTGGCTTGGGTATTTCAACTCGGCCCTGAACCCCATACTGTATCCTGCCCTCAACAGGGACTTCCGTAGGGCGTATGGGGAGCTGCTGCGTTGCAGGGTTGCCAGGTGCAGAAGCATGCAGTTTCCCCTCACCCGCGTGGCGTTGCACAAAAGAGTGCCGCTTGCTAATGGCCAAAGGCATGGTATACCACCTAAGGAGCATGTCAACACTATTAAAAAAGACAGCCTCTCTGAGGGGAACAGCCTCACTCTTCAAGAAATGGAAAGGAATGGCAACATCACCACTGATGCACCGAGGTGAAATGTAATGGATCTACATGGAACTGACAAGGGATGGGGCGATAATCATTATTATCGTTTATCATGATAAAACAAAGCTCACAATAATTGTATCGCGGAGAGAGTGTAATTGTCCTCCGTCATACACTAGGATGAATTAGCTTTTGTTGAGCTGCAAATTCAGTACCACTTACACCCTCTATGCTTGATAAAACAGACCTGTAAAGAGCACATTTGGCACGCTTTTATTTCACTCTACACCAATCGATTCGCCGAAAATAGCAGATCTACAAGCTCACGTGCAACGCGTTGCGAGCGTGGTTCGAGTGGTGTAAAGTGGCATTTTATAATTTGATTATCGCAATATCGTTAATCGCAAATATTTTTCGTGACATGTAATTTTCAAATCGTCCCATCCCTAGCACTGGCAGTAGATCCATTACATTTCACTGTTTAATTGTTTTTTTTTTAAGTCGTATATCCTTGTTCAGTTTAATGTCAAGAATTAGGTCTAACCACTATGTCTTTCCAATATATCTCCGTATATTTATTAGTGCAAAAACAATGAATAAAGCTTCAAGCCTAAGTACAACACTACATACAGTACACAGTTCAGACAGTTCAGACTACAATCCAATGCCTAACCTGGGGAGTAATCTAGACGTTGTAGTACTAATTAAATTTCCTTTCTCCTATTAAAAACTGTATTGTCATTTGCCAATTTCCATATTTGACACAATATTGTGGTTAAGTCATCATTCAAATTTAGAACATGGTCTAAATCCAAGCGGTCAAGAGGTGCACGCACATCCAAACATTTCGACGGGTGCTGGATTAAAATAGATAAACTGTAAAGAAAGAGAAGGTCCGCACACCATCTTAATGCCCCCAAAATAATGTATTGATAAAGCGGTAAAAATAAAACTATATCCAAGCCCCAGTATGCCTCTCTTACAAATATCAGATAGTATGTTCTCCAACGGAAGATTGATGACAAATGCCAGAGTATTTTTTTGTCTATTTAAATAAATTGTCATATACAATATAATTTTGTGATACGTTGTATTTCTTACACAGTTCATCAAATTAAAGCAGTATTTTTGTTTCATAATATATACATACAGCATTATCCTGCCAGGGTTTAATATTGTAGTGTTTAATTGTCAATAATAAAAGTTTTAGCCTCTTTTGTTCTGAAGTAAAGAGACCCCTTAAGGATTAACCTGAGGGGATTAACATTTTTAATGCACTCAGCAATATAGGGGTAGTTGTGAAGCCAATTGTTAGCACAATAACATCAGGCACTGACAGACCTTTATCCTATGGCTAATAAATCTAGTCAGACTCATACAGTGTTTTTACTCAGACAAATCTACTAAACCAAATATTAATTTATTTTATTAATTTTCTTGAAAACAAGATTGGAAGCATCTGAAATACATTGAGAATTATGGGCAGAATTTTAAGTAAAGAGATCCTTCTTAAAATAGAATATTATTATTATTTTCTATCAATTACTCACCCCATGAAGCCTTGAATTAATGGATTTCTTTTGTTTTTTGTCGTATTCAAGCAAATAATTTGATGACCGGCAATGACCGGCGGAGTCTATCCGACTCAGCAGCCACCCATCGAATTATTGGCTTAGGAATGCGACAAAAACAAAACAATCTCCATGAATTCAAGGCTTTATGGCGTGTGTAATTGATAGAAAATAAGTATTTTTTTTGGGTGAACTAGTCCTTTAATGCTTGTTGTAGTCAATGTAGTTTGCTACATCTGATACATTTTTCATGCCAAGCACCGTTTCTTCTAGCAGGCGAGTTTATTAAAGCAGAAAATAAATGTCAAACCAAAAGACACGTACGCAATTGTGTATGTTTGGGTTGTTGCGAGCTTTATCTCATGCTGATCAACATATTGATTTGAAGTGTTAGAACTTGTTTGTCTGTCTACTTGAAATGTTCACGCAGTGCTTACATTTGCATTTGTGATGTTAATGTTGCGAGTGTCACGTCAGTCATACTTGGCCACAGTAGAGTTCAAAGACACATTCATGCAATTTTGCAGGTCTAATTGTTCTGTGCTTATTTCTGTTTAACTTATTTGGTGTTACTATAAGTGGACAATAATGACAAGGCACTTTTTGAGCTCAGCATGTACTCGGATGATAGTGAAGATGAAAATTAATGAAAATTAAGACGTTACCAGAAGTTGAGTTGATTGAGTCACATGATTTGAGTCAAGTGATTCACATGTTTTGTTATTTTCGAGTTCTTTTTGTCATGGGTTTATTTTACAAATAATATAATTTAAAACGTTGTGAGCAACACGTTGTGAGCTTGTAGATCGGCTATAAGAGATTTTGGGGGAAAAGGAGCAGACCAAGTAGCCTATAGATCCCTCGGGGACCCTTGTCAACTAGTAGGCTGGTTTAAAGGAATACTCACCCACAACAAAGTTTTTTTTTAATCAATTACCCACTCAGTGATGGCATAAATACATATTTGTTGTATTACATTCCTTTATATATTTATTTTTAACTTCCTGTGTAAACCATCTCATAATAAGTGAGGAATGTGCCTGGCATGCACGTGGGGTTCAACACGAGCTGAGCCCACATGCTTTCCCAGGTGTGTGCATCGTTCATGGATGAGTCTGTTTAGCCTGGAAACTACTGCACTTGCATTACTCTGTGACAGTTATTTTGGAGTTTTTACATTTATTTTTGGTTTGCTGTTGTTAATAGGATCCCTATTCTTTCAAATCATTCTAATTTTTGGAATCTTCATCAACCTTAAACGAATGTGATACAAATAAACAAGAAATGACAAAGTCATAATATACCAGCTTGCGGGAGGCTTTTTCTGCCCCAATCTGCAGCACAAAATGTAAAAGTTGTCTTTAAAATAAAATCTTAGCCATTCCAATGGGGGGGGGGGGGGGGGGGGGGAGAGAGAGAGAGAGAGAGAGAGAGAGAGAGAGAGAGAGAGAAATGCCTACTTAACATTCCATTCACGTAGCCCTGAAACATGACTGTCAAGCGTCATGTGAACCATGGCTAATGAAACACGCTGATTTTGTTGAGTGATAGTGACCCACAGCTGTTTGTTCTTCTTGCAGAGTGTCCGACGCAAGATCATGTTGTAATGAAAGAAAGCTTCTGCGCTATACACGTATGAACAACAACAACGTTGCTGCGACTGGGTGTACTGCTTGTGTTTAAAACAAAGTATTTTTCACAACGTTTCACTATTGATGCCGTTTCTTTCTCTCTCTGCTGCTGCTGCTGCTCTGGGCTAGAGTCTAACTTTCACTTCGCAGCACGTCGGTGTCCCGTGACTAAAATAGCAGATATAAGCTCACAACGTGTCGTGGATGCAACTCATTGAGCTTGTAGGTCTGCTATTGAAACATTAGTAAAACATTATGGCTGCAAATGGCATACTCCTGGATTATATTCATATAATATAATAACACAGGCCTGGGTATTCTACGTATTTCAGGTCAAGGAAAGGACCCCTTAGCTGAGAGAGAGACCCTTATTAAATATATATATATATATGTATATATATATATATATATATGTATATATATATATATATATATATATATATATATATATATATATAATTGTATATATATATATATATATATATATATATATATATATATATATATATATAAAACGTTTTCCACCTACACACACATACATATATAGCTACTTTAATATGGACTTTAAACGCAAACAATGGATATTTTAAGTAGCCCCATGTACACACATTGTCAAAGCCTACATTTACATTTGCAGTTTCTAACATTCCATTCAATCAGGTCTTGTGGAGCGAGGGGGAGGGGGGGGGCGTCCTCACAATACACTGAATGCAGGCACTCCTATAAGCTCATATATATATATGAGCTTGTAGATCAGCTGTTTTCTAAAGATGTGTATATTGTGTGTATCGCGACGCATTGAGAGCTTGTAGATCGGCTATTTTCAATTGATTGCAACCCTTATTGTGAAGGAACGACCGGAAGTGCTAAGCTATTCAATTCCGTGTGACTTAACACTGAGTTGCTACATCGTGACATTGTGTCACAGAAAGGCACAAAAGACACCAAAATAACACTGTTCAACGGGCTAATTAGTTAGCATTGATGACATTGACCACACTAACGTTCATACAGGTTGTTGATAAGATGTTTAACGTAGCCGTTTGAGTGACGACAGCTGCGTTGTGTAACATTAACGTTAGCCGCATGCTAACGCTACCCGTGGCTTAGCTACACACTGACGGCCCATTATAGGCAGCTGTTGGCTTAAACCCAACTAACGGCAACACAGTATTGGACATAAGCATTCACAATCACATACATGCTTTAGACAGTATTAGCAACAACCGGTAGTTTGTTTACATGGCGCGGGACGTCGCGGGTGGCAGCGCGCCGACATCGCCGGCGGCCCGCCGATGTTGGGGTAAAGGCCCCACTCCCAGGCGAGGCTTATGCTTGCGCTAGGCCGCGACTCCCGCGGGGCCGCTGCCTCGTCTCCTTCGTGTCTTGTGACATTTGTAATGGACAGAAACCATAACATGGTTAATACATTTTATTGTGGGATGTACAATACATGAACATTACGGGTGTAATAACGCGACTTGCGTCGAGAACTAATGGAGAGCGGACATGACCGCGTTTGGCTAAAAACTGTTAGTTAGTTGCTGTTACTATTAGCCAAAATCGGCTAGCGCTGGAAGGAATCCACTTCACATTAACACATTTATATCATATTTACATGCCGAGTTAAGCTCTGACATTTAAGTGATATGTAGCCTGATATTACCAGATTGCTATAGTGGGTTTAGAATATTTTAGACGTTTTTTTTCATTTGCTCATTGCTCATTTCAGCTCTTCTGGAAAATCAGCCAGCCCTAGAAGACTGTCTTCATGGGCAGTCAGAGGCGTGTCTAGTCCCATAGCTTGGGAGGACGAGGCCCGCCCGTGCAGAGTATGGGTTTTGGGAAAGTATCCCCATTGGCTTAAAGGACAGCCAATGACGCGCAAATGTGTTGAAAATGTGTCGAATGCAAATGTGTTGAAAATGTGTCTAATGCAAATCTCTAATCTGTCGGAAGTAGGTCTGTCGGTTTGTAGACCAGCTAGCTTTGCAAGCTGGTAAAAATGTCCATACACTCAAGCCATCATGGGGTGAGTAGTAATTGATATGTGGGGGGGGGGGGGGTCATTTTGGGTGTGAAGTATTCCTTTAAGTGGTTAAAAACATGATCCCCTTAAAATAACCCTTTTTTATTTGCATTGAATAAGAGTGTATTTATTTTTCTAGTTAAGCAATACATTAACCATCATTGTGGCATGTCTTTATATGTTTTACAGTGAAGGTGTCAGTAAATAAATAAATAAAACATAATAAAGGTCTAATTATTATTAATTATTAACATTCTGGTGTGTTTTATATGTGGCCTAAAAACACACAAGAAGCTTAATTCTCCTTTACAATAATACAATAATAATTCACTACATGTTTACGATCAGGTAGGCAAATTCATAAAACATGCAATAATAATGGTCTGTGTGTAGGATGGAATAGTGGCAGTAGAATCTGCCAGAGGCCACCAAATGTGGGCCAGCCATCTGACTTCTCCTATAGCTGGCTACACTATTAATCAGAGATTTACAAGTGCAAATTTGTAAGTACTGTAGGTAAGTAAGTAAGTAAGTAAGTAAGTAAGGAAATAAGTAGTGCAAAATCAAAATAATCTGAACTAGAAAAAGTGCTCCTCGGAGCACAGGTCTCCGCCAGATCAGGTAGGTTATTGTGGGCCAGCAGTGTTCGGAATTCGGCAATCAGGCTGGAATGTGAAAAATCTGACGAAATCTGAAGGAGTAATATCTAAAGATGTGTTTTACATAAGTCGGCCTCCTGGTGGCGCTATAAAATGTAGATGTGAAAAATGCAGGGCAAAGGTTTGTCCTTGGCCTCTAGGGAGTGCACATTCAAAGTTTTACACAGATACAGTAGGTGCAGTTATAGGTAAAAACACGAATCGGCCTGTTAGAGTGCCACCATGAGGTTGATTTTAAAAAGTTCAAGTGGCATTTCTTCCTCGGCCTAGTGAGAATGTGCCTGCAAAATTTCACGGAAATTGCATGCTGTGTTGAGGATTTGAGGCATTTTGTTCAAAACGGAGCAGTCCTGCAAACTTTGAAAGCCATTATATTATTAGCCAATCAGGATGGAATATGAAAAATCTGAAAGAACTGTTTGGTTTAATGACTATAGAGATACTGTGTACCAATTTGCGTGATGTTTGGACAAAATGTGTAGGAGTAATGTCAAACAAATTGTTTTGCAAAAAGCGTCCTCCTGATGGTGCTAACAGGTCCATGTGAAACATTTGGGGGAGAGGTTCTGAATTGGGATCCAGGGAGTGTGTGTGCACAGTTTCACAGCAATCAAGCCAACATTGCCAGAGATTAGCTGTCCACAGACAGAAGGACACACACACGGAAGGACGGATGGACAGGGTGCAAAACATACTCTCTCGCCATGCCAATAAGGAGGAGAAAGAGAGAGGAGTGCTAGGTGGTGAGGTGGAGTCTGAAGAGGGGTTTATTCCAATAGATTGGGAGCCAGGAGGGACACTCCAGAAGACGAGATAATGAAGTGCAGTAGATGTTAAATAGACAGAATCCAAAACTTCTTACTCAAGTTCCCATTCTTGTCATTCATAATTTTACATCAGATATGCGCAGCAGAACAACATTACGTTGCAATGGCTCCATTAAAACACCACAGTTACTACAGAACTATTGGCAGGACCATCAAAAGAAGCTAATAAGCCATGTGTTGGAGCAGAGTGAATAGGTAGCTCAGTGTCTAAGCTGATCATTTTCTCTGCTAACCGGATAAGGACACAGACAGTTAAAGGTTTGCAAGCTGGTTCTCGTCTCACCCCATTCAACCCAGCCATTGAAAGTGAATGAGTGACTACTGACCCTTACTTGACCCTATGTATATGTGACTGCCCCATACAGCTGCTGGGGATGCAGACGAAACAGGAGCAGTCAGAAGCAAACCAGTAGCCAGGATGTTGGATCATCTGATAAACATCTAACATAGAGGTGTCAAACTGCCAATAAAAGTTACCATACACAACCAAACATTCCAAATTACTTTATGTAATACCTGCATATATTTCTGCCCATGTCTCACGAGTTCTAGTGGAACTCGCATTAATGCCTTCTCAAAGTTGTGTGATGTTTGGACAACATTATAATGTTTTGCAAAAATAGGCCTCCTGGTGGCGCTATAATAGGGCAATGTTGAAAGGGTGCATTTGTTCCTCAAAGTTGTGCGAATGTGTGTGCAAAGTTAAACAGAGTTAAACTATGTATTTTGTCGACAATATTGATATATATGCCATCATATCCTATTTTAGTGTGCCATCTTGGCATAACTCAAGTTTGCCCACCAATCTTATGATTTTATTAAGTTCGAGGTTGGACAAAACTAATCCTAGTATCAGTTCTCTCCTTTCCTCTAGAGACTGCATGTGTTTTGAGCTGTACAGAGCGCAAGCCCTCCAAGGTCACTGATTATCTCTGGAGGAATACAATAACCGCTCATTGGAGTTAACTTGACCATCTATGACAAAGCAACAACACCTCCAGCGACGCCGGTCAGAGTTGAGGTCAACGTGTTGTTTGAGACATTTAGACGCTGTTTGTCCAAGATAAACTGTCACACCATCCGCTTGCCATCTTCTCTCTCAACCTACGAGCAAGGCTCCTCATGGCCAGATGTCATCGTCAGAGCTAATAACAACTTCATTTGTGTATAACTGTTGTGATCATTGACTGTTTAGTCAGAGAGATATTTTTGCTGTACGGTGCCTCGTGGATTGATTCTTAATACAATGTCAACCTTTTAATTTGAGAACCGGCCTGTGTCTTTGATTTCATCTCATCCTTTTTACACTGGGTTTTTCAGTTTTAGTTAACATAGAGTAGGATTTACGACCCTTTATCAACTCTATTAGACGCTATGTTCATGATTTGCGGCATTTTGTTAAAAATGGGCCACTCCTGCAAACTTTAGATGTCAATCTATGCCAATCAGGATAGAATATGGTTGTTAATGTTATCCTCCTCATTAACAAATATATACAACCCTGCTGTCTGATAACAAATGAAAGGGGTTTCAACATAATAATGGACAACCTGACATATATTTACAAACCAATCCACATTTCACTTCATTTTCTTTTGCAATCCATTATTGCACAGGTCCCTATTGTCATGGTGATTACTAGGAAAGTAAGATGGTAATCAAATAGAGTTACTAGAAAAGTAATATATTGTAAGTTGTACTATCTATTTGTATGTGTACAACATAGCATTCTATAATCATAATGTCTATTAAGAACGTGGACACCTACTAGGAAAATAGATGGTAATAAAATACAAGTATTAGAAAACTGCCCATATTAACAAATTGCCAGTACTACACTGACTCTTTTAAGTCTGCGCTGAAGAGACACTTGTTGATTTGATTGGATTTGATTTGATTTGATCTTTATTTATCTTGAACAATTAAAATTAAATTAAAAGTACAGAAAACTCCATACATCATTATCATCTACATCATCACAATTACAAAACATTTGTTCAAGAAGGGACAGAAAGAAGCAAATGCTAATCTAGTACGGCCCCCTTACCATGACAAATAACCTATTGTAAAACAATATGATTTAATACAAAATGTTATACCATAAAATTAGTACACAATTTACATACAGTACACATAAATCGATCCTACTAAAAGTAATAAAAGATCATATAAAGTAAAGAAAATAGTCAATTAAAAAAGCAAAACATCATATAAAGCAAATAATCATAGTAAATTATTAAATCAGTAAATCAGTATAAAATCAACTGACCATAATGTTGTATAAATGACTGCTTATAGCATCGCTTGAACTGTTTAACATTTCTGCAGTTTTTGATACTTATATGAAGATTATTCCAAAGATTAATACCTGATATTGAAATGCACATTTGTTTCAGTGTTGAATGAATAATCATTATCTGTTTAAAATTATGTTGTTTCTTAAATCATATTTTCCATCACTCTCCTTAAAAAGCTTTTGGATGTTTCCGGGTAAACTCTTATTAATTAATTAATCTTAAAAATTAATTATCCTTACTGCTCGTTTTTGTACAAATCTTATTTAAAGTGCTTTTATAGTTATTTCCCCATACTTCTACACAGTACGAAAAATAAGGGTCAACAAGTGCACGATACAGAGTGTGTAGTGATTTCCTATCTAGAATGTGTTTGGCTTTACCCAGTATCCCTATTGTTCTTGCCAGTTTGGAGCACACATATTTTGTATGGGATTTCCAGCTGAGTCTGTGGTCAATTTGGACACCCAGAAAGTTGATCTCATACACTCTTTCAAACTTTACCTGGTCTATTTCTACATTTATTGTCTCCGCCAGGAGACTATGTTTTCACTTTCCGCCCCCCCCCCCCCCCCCCCCCCCCCCCCCTCGGCCAAGCTAACATTGGTCAAGCCTCACGTGACACGTGACAATACGTTGAAAGAGTGTGCTCTGATTGGCTAGTGAGACGCATGACGTATAGCGGCCTATAAATAGATGTGTCACTTCGGAGCGCTGCGGTGCGCGTTCCGAAGTGACATCAGTGCCATCAGCCAAGCTAACATTTAGTGGTTACATGTCGCCTTTCCGACAGACGGATAGGACACTTACACAGACAGGACGGATAGGACACTTACACAGACAGGACGGATAGGACACTTACACAGACTGGACGGATAGGACACTTACACAGACTGGACGGATAGGACACTTACACAGACAGGACGGATAGGACACTTACACAGACAGGACGGATAGGACATTTACACAGACAGGACGGATAGGACACTTACACAGACAGGACGGATAGGACACTTACACAGACAGGACGGATAGGACACTTACACAGACAGGACGGATAGGACACTTACACAGACAGGACGGATAGGACACTTACACAGACAGGACGGATAGGACACTTACACAGACAGGACGGATAGGACACTTACACAGACAGGACGGATAGGACACTTACACAGACAGGACGGATAGGACACTTACACAGACAGGACGGATAGGACACTTACACAGACAGTGTGTCATGTTACTATGACACAGTAACATGTTCTATTTTTTGTAAGAATTAGAACATTCCCAACATTCCCAACACAAGTCTGCTGGCGGAGACTTGTGCTCCGAGGAGCACATTTTCTAGTTTCTATATTTATTTGACGATTTCCAAATATAAACTTGGTTTTACTCAAGTTTAGTGATCATTCATTACTGTCAAACCAGTATTTCAATTTGAGTAGCTCACTCTTGACTTCTGTTATGAGTTGATTTAAATCATCTCCTGAACAGAAAATATTTGTGTCGTCCGCAAAAACAACTAACTTCAGAATGCCCGATACCTTAAAAATATCTTATTTACACAGGATTTGTCTGTTTGTTTATTTGTTGATGTAAAGCAGCCTTGAGTCTCTTGAAAGGCGCTATTTATACTAGGAAACTAAAGGTAAAATTAGAATTATTAGTATTAGGGCACTGACATACTGTATCCCATCAGGTTTGTGAGGCTGTGCAGAGTGCTGTGAGGTTAATTGTTATCACAATGAAGTGGATTCAGCTCTAAAAGGAGCTGGCTTAACAGGTTGTATCACTTTTTTTCTTTTGTGTTAAAATAATAAGATTTCTTAATAAGTAAAGAGTAACTCATAACATTTCCAGTAGTAGCTCCCCCAACAGGCCAACACTAGTGTGCGTGTGGAGAGAGAGGGAGAGAGAGAGAGAGAGAGAGAGAGAGAGAGAGAGAGAGAGAGAAAGAGAGAGAGACTTAATGCTGCCCAGTTTGTAATTATTATAATTGAGAACTTTCCATGTTGAAACCATAGACTAGAGGGTTGCATTTGATGGCAGCATATGCCTCATGAGATGAACTGAGGGTTGCATTTGATGGCAGCATATGCCTCATGAGATGAACTGAATGCTTAAGAGGAAATCAGAGGATGCTACAGCAGCTAATGTGGGATCAGAAGTGTTCTCCTGGGAATGGGACAACAGGGATTGGTCTGGACAAGGTTTTCCCATGCTATACTGGATACGAATGAAGAGTCAATGGAAAGTTACGGAAGAACTCAAGTAAATGATTTGTTGCTTGAATGGGGGATAACATGGCAAGTACTGAGAGCCATGTACATATTTAAACTATGTGTGGAAAGCTGAAACCATGTGGTAAAGAGCCTTGGAATAGGGCGATACAGACATTAGAAGATCACCGCTGAAGGGGTGGCATTGTTGTTTGTTTGCTTGTTTGTTTGTTTCAAGGGACAAGCGGTTCTCTGAGACAGGTGCTACACAACTCAACCATGCCAAAGACCCCCAAACATCCATAGCCCTAATCTACCACTATCTTTATTTTAAGTCAATACACAACCGATCACAATGAAGGATGGCAATCTCTATGGATCTACCCCTCCATGTTCGTCCTAAAATGTAAGGATTCCACAAGTGCTTTGATGTACAGGAACGGTAGAGCAAGCAAGGCTCCAGGACGGTGTGGAGGTGCTACTTAAAAAGGTACTACATTTAATTTTGACCAAATAAATGATTCTCCCGCATGCTCACAGAGGCCTTCAAGATATTGGCCAAACACAACTTGCCCTATAGTACACTGAGTGAACTGAATGACTGGCTGGTAATCACTTGGCAGCAGATGCAAGGCCACGTGCATCACCATTAATGTTTACGTTGTGCGTCTCCGACCCGTTTCCAGTCACAGCAGAACTGGTGTGAAACGCTGAACCCATGACCGCGCTGGCAGCCAGCCTCTCCGCAGGCTCTCCCAGGGGATCCACCACTGTATGTGTTTCTCCCCCTTTTTTGGTATAGTTTTCTGCATCAACAGTGTTAAATCTATGTTTGTGTAATGCTTTCGCAATGTATAATGTGTAAAAAGATGTCTTTATGGAAGGGGGGAAAAAACATACAGTAAGTAATATAAATTATTACCCAGCATATGCATAATGCAGAGGGAGGGGGCACAGCTTTATGTCCATTTAAAAAGCTCTGTCACGGCAATAGTTGATGGAGTTTTGATGCCATCTATGGCTTGTGCTTCCCCACCGCCTGTAGCAATGACATATAACATTTCCATGTCAACAACCCCCAAATTGATATGATCTGTATTGGCTGCGGGCACGCATTTGAAAATATTTTGTGCCAGGTTTGTCAAAATTTTTCTAAAATAACAGATCTACAAGGCAAGCTCACAATGTGAATGCACGTTGTGAGCTTGTAGAAAGGCTACTTCTAAATAACTGAACAAAAAAAAATAGGACTTAAGCGGGAAGCCCCTCCCCGGAACCCACTTTGAGAACACATATTAAGCTATGACAATAGTTCAAAGGCAGAACAGGAAATATTTGTTACAGTAATATACAGTATATATAATCTTTTTTTTTTTAAACATATAAATGTCCTTATTATACAGTATGTGATTTCTGCCAGAGCAGGGGAAACTACAAAGATTCCTAATATAATATTTCACAAAAAACATCATCCAAAATGTCAAGCTTCATTACAGTTTATACTCCTTGGCCTTGCTTACAGTGTTTGCACAGTTAGTGTTTTCATAGGTCATAATAAAATGGGCATTCCATACTGTATGCTAAGGTTGGTCAAATCACAATAGGTGTGGTTCTATAGCTCTCCGTGGCTAAGAAAAACACTAAAATAACAATGGTGGCTTGTCTGAAAACAAGCTCTATACTATTTCACCCAGACCTATACAGTCCAACAAAAACGGTTTCTTAAAACATTTCAGGTGAGAAGGCCATGCAGTTGCTCAATATTGATTCACTTCAAGGTTACAACGGCTAGTTTAAAAGTTTGTGAACTTTTGCTTCCATGGAGTTACAGGGGGTAGCAACTGCCTTGCTTGTTTCTTCTAGAAATAATAATGTAATGAAATTGTTATCAAAAACTGTTTTAATTGGAATATGTCTATGATTTTTATGTTGCCATATTTGGTATCATTTTATAAAAGCAATACTTGAGGTCATGCTTTGTCATGCACGTCATGCCTTTGCCACAGCACAGCCAATAGCCAAGATAAAGCACTCCCTCTCTGTTATTGCTTAAATATGCACTTCCTTTTTTGTACAGTATATCACACATATATTGATATATTTATGTTCTAAAGATTTATATATCACAATTATACAATCAATATATAGCACTTTCCATAAGTACGTTGTTCATGCATCTTATACATGCTTTAATGCTTTAATTTGCAACTAACACAGCACATATGTAAATTGCATACTATATGTAACTGTATCTATTAGGATAGTGTCAGTTTCATAGTGTCTTTATTTTGTTTGGATAGCATTTCTTTCTTTTATGAATTGATTTTCTTTTTCTTTAGCTTAGCTTTTCTTTTCTGTATCTATTGCACGGCGACTGGAGTATGCTTCCAAGCATTTCATTTAAAGTTGTACATGTTTATTAAGCAACTGTATGTCACAAATAAAACCTTGACCAAATCCAGTAACCCCATTCTAAATATAGGCTACTCCAAAATCCAAATCCAACAATATTTTACTGCATTAGCGACAATATCGATGGCTGTTTCTGTCGTTTTATGTTAACAGATATGAAATGAACATGTTCACTTCACTGGCTCATGATGATGAGATCAAGCTAAGAAGACAAGTCAACATCTGGTAATGAACAGCGTGGTTGGAATATGTCCACAGAAACATTGAGTGAGAGCAGCAGATGGGACTAGAGCAGTGGTCTAATGGGGTTCTAAATGAATCCTTACAGGTCTGTAACTCTGAGTGTACAACTATAACCAAATGGACCCTTACGGCTCTAGAAGTTACAGTAAGTGCTCAGTGCTGAATGGCATGTTTGTATTCAAAATCGGTCATTTAGTTATTCTCCATTATTTCACATCCATCATTTTGTATTTTGAACACAGGACTAGTAATAGGAGACAAACTTGGACAGCTCTCAGAGCCTTCAGAAGAGCCTATATCAGCCCTGAACACACTGTCTTAGCCTAAGCTTGGTGTTTAAAATGTTTTCAATTAAGTTTATAAAAGACATGTTTAACTATGTGTCTCATTGACAAGCATTTTCAAACCCCAAATCAACAGAAACCTCAGTGACTCAGACACTTTTGTTAGACGGTATACTCACTGTTGTTCAATGAATGACTAACCAAACAACCAGGAATATTTTGGTTTTGCTATACTGTAATAGGTAGGTGTAAAAGCTACCTCTCAGTGAAGTTAATCTGTAGTCATAGTAATGTTTCACCAGCAGGCGGCAGTATACAATAGTTCACTAAACTCTGGAGTCTGGATTGTTCTGTTTTTCTTTTTCTTTTTTGCATTTGCACAAATGTTCTGTCATCTAGGCTTCAACACCTCCTCCAAGCTTCAGAATGTAAGGCTACAGCAGAGATTCAGGGCCTCGAGATATAAAAGAACAAAACAGAATTGGTTCTACAGGGAAATATGATGGGGAAGAAGACAGTTGTTTTCTTTTGATACAATTCTTTATTTATTTTATTTTTGCTCCCTTGTTTCTGACTTTTCTGAGACAATTTGTTCACACATAATTACACTCCCTGCAAGGAAGCAGAGGGACAAATATATGTATACTTTTCTTCACATTAAGCAAGAGTAGTGGGTTAAAGTGACCATGGGCCCCTGAGCTACACTTTCTTTGTAGGCCGATTCCCAACTAACCAACATGATTGTACACACACGTCACAGATTTTAGGTAAATAGAGCATTAGGAAAAACAGAAAGTAGAAAAAGTAGAGCAAGTCTCAACACACAAGAGAAATCAGCTTCAAAATCCTAACCTTACATCGATATCAGCAATTGAATTAACCGTTTATTTCCATCAGCTTTCAATTCATCACAAAACATTTTCACAACACATTGCTGCCAACTGTACTACTGCCAACCAAGCAATAGGCTTATGATTCCAGTTAACCAACCAATAGGCCTATATGGCCTATACAGTATGACCCCAGTTAACCAACAACATAACCTAAAATTCACTCTATCCACAATAACCGATGCATGTAGAAACATTACAGGAAAAAAATATATATATATTGGCCATACATACTGTGTGGGATGATGGCCGAGTTAAGCAGTCACACGTGGCTTGAGTCTAACTAAACGAAGTCAGAGCTAGGTGTGACTGCACACACCTGCACAGGATAAATGAGCCATCCATCCCCACAAAATCTCAGGAGAGCCAGTTGTCCGGACAAAACACTACATCTGCTCTCCCTGTAACAGTTTCTCTGCAATAAATACAGTTTTGTTTTCAGTTAACCCATCAAGGCCTGAGGTTCCGATTCTACAAAATGTCAGTTTTCTGAACAATGTAGGCTATGTTACTATATCATTGGTGCTCAAATCAAAGATTTGAGTAAAAAATGTTTGCTTTAAAAATATGTACATTCAAAGATTTGCAAAGATTTTCACCAAATTTCAAAAATAGCAGTTCTACAAGCTCATAGGTATGAGCTTTTTCTGCCTTTATTGATGGGAAAGTAGGCGGACAGGAAATGGGGAGAGAGATGGGGGGGTGACACGCAGCAAAGGTCGTCAGGATCGGGAATCGAACATGCGACACGATGTCAGACGGTGCACAGACGGTTACGCCAACCGTCTGGGCCGCGTACCACAACATGGCAAGCAGGACCGTTTCTATAAAAGTTCACAGAAATAAATATCTTGTTACTTCAACAAACCTCAACTGTCATCTGTCCTACAACTGAGCCTTCACACTTTCCTTTTATTTATCTCAATGTGTGGCAGTGAAACTCATTGAGTTTGTGTAAAGTTGATGCAGTATACAGTATACACTTTCAATGGGCACCAGGGTGAAATTATTCAGCCAGTGTCGACATCAGGGCGAGACTTAACTGTTCCGCTTGGGAATTGGAAAGTTCCCAGTGATCACCAACTCCTCCTTGGGTTAGTGTCGAAGAGTCCTTGAGCAACTTAACCCCTAACTGTTCCCAAAGGTTGGTGCATTGCATGGTTTCCTTTGCCATCAGTGTGAATGGGTGAATATAATGCACATTGTCAAGCGCTTTGGATAAAGGTGTTATATAAATGCATAATTTGACCATTTACCATATAGTGCAGGAAACCCATTTGTTAGTCCTGAATTAGCCTTAACCCTTTGTGTAGTTTTAAAACACACAATCAATGTTAAATCAAAGTTGGTCTTTTTCTGATTTTTAACCGCAGGTCTCTAAGGATGGCAATGCCGGTTGATCATACCATCATACCATTTAGGACCAAAATCCAGCACTTTGGTCCTAAAATAGCATACCTTGAAAATGACTGACTGGATTGCCATGGAATTTGCTGTGCACCTTCATGGTCCTTGGAGGATGACCCCTAGTGATTTTGGTGATCCCATGGCCTTTCCTCTACTGCCACTTTTAGGCCAAATCTCCACTTGCACAAAAGATATCTCAGAATTTAAAGGGTGTATTGCCATGAAACTTACTGAGCGTAATCATGTTCCCTAAAGGATGAACCTGACCATTTGAGTGACCCCATGGCCTTTCCTCTGGCACCACCGTTTGGCCAAAATTTCCAGTTGAGTGCAAGGAGCAGCCCAGCCTCTGTCCTCTAAGGGCTTTTGGACTCTAGTCTCGTCTAGCTCCTTTGATCCCAATTTGTAAGCTGGAAGCTGCATGACATTTTCATCCTCTTTTTTGATAGTAGGGCTACAGCACCTCTGTGCTGCTATTTTTACTCTGCCCCACTCTGTGTAGAGTTCTCCTCTCCTGGGATATAGACAGAATTGTGTGAACAACTACCTCAAGTCACGAATGCCACTGCCTCCCTTTTGGTACATAAATTGTATGTGTGGCATTTACACAGAGAACAGAGACCTTTCAAAATGCAATGCAGTTACTTCAATGGGTGGGTGGGAGTGGGGGGATACGGCCCATCTGCAATATCTGTGGATAGTGTTGAGCATTTTCTAGACAGAGCGCCATGGAAAGAGAAAAGATCAGGAGAAAGCACAGCATCATGCACTCGCTGAAGCATTTACCCAGCTCAGTGGACTGAGACAAAATACGGTCTAAAAGCTCAGTCGCCCCACACACTGCAACTTTACATAACCCGTTCCAGTGTGGCTGTGCATATGTGTGAGTGAATGTGAATGTGTGAATTGTGTGTGTGTGTGTGTGTGTGTGTGTGTGTGTGTGTGTGTGTGTGTGTGTGTGTGTGTGTGTGTGTGTGTGTGTGTGTGTGTGTGTGTGTGTGTGTGTGTGTGTGTGTGTGTGTGTGTGTGTGTGAGCCAGTGTTCATGCATGTAGATAGACCAGTTTCCCTGCGTCTTTTACAACACTGCTGGTTTACCAGTATCTGCGTTGTTGAATACTACCCAGTCTGAGATGAGCTTTGGGCACATCTGGCATCAGCTACCCCAATGCCAATGTGTTGTACACTGCATGTGAACTGAAGGTTTACATATTACTCATTTTAATGATGATGATCTCTTGTTCTCTTATTTTGTCAAGAACTTTGCAGTAGCACTTAGCTAAATTACATCTTTTGAATATCTGTGGCACATCCTCTTAATCATGTGGACATCTTGGAGAAGTAATGTTGTGATGACTTTTTGTGTGTGTGTGTGTGTGTGTGTGTGTGTGTGTGTGTGTGTGTGTGTGTGTGTGTGTGTGTGTGTGTGTGTGTGTGTGTGAGAGACTGTGTGTGTGTGTGTGTGTGTGTGTGTGTGTGTGTGTGTGTGTGTGTGTGTGTGTGTGTGTGTGTGTGTGTGTGTGTGTGTGTGTGTGTGTGTGTGTGTGTGTGTGTGTGTGTGTGTGTGTGTGTGTGTGTGTGAGACAGACAGACAGACAGACAGACAGACAGACAGACAGAGACAGAGAGACAAACAAAGAATGTCTATCTTATAAGTGAACATGACGGTGAGAAAGCACAGATGGGAGGGGGGAGCATAAAAGGGAGGGAAGGTGCAGCCGTGACAGTAGCCAGCCAGCACTCTCTGCAGCAGGGATCTGCTGAGGGGCAGAGCTCCACTACAGAGCATAGCCGCAGGGCTCCCACTGCAGCCCAGAGGACACCTACACACACACATACACACACACACACTAGTATTATATCAAAAGACACGCTGCTGCATCTCAGACCACTGGAGGAACACATGGGACACAAGACAGACAGATTAGGAGAAGAAATGCCTGGTGGGGCAATTACACAGGCGAGGTGAGAAGAAGTGGACCAAAGTGCGATTCTTCAGACATACAGAAGTTTCATTGCTCAAGGCGCTTCACGGACTCCTTTCCGGAGTTCTTCAATAATTCATCTTCTGCCTCTTCCCTGTCTGTGGACCACAACTTTTTCTTCTTTTTTTTTTAGACAAAAGGTCTGGGCTTTTCTTTCCTGTCAATGCTGCTGGTGTGGTTTAATGCCTGTTCAGCATAACAGCCTCAGAGCACGTGTGTACGCTTCAGTGAAATGCACATGTTGGGAATAACTGTCTGAGTAAACAGATACCTGGAAGTAATTGTATGACTTTAAAATCAATCATTGCACCTGGGTTGGAAAAAGTGCAGAAAAGCTCAATCTTTTTTTCACTGAAGATTTCGTCAAGACATTACGACCTCATATCTCATAAGTATTAAATTGTTTCTCTCCTAGGGATCATTCCTTGTTGCATTTTATATTCCTCTAGAGGGAAGCATTTCTTGCATTCCTTGTGTTGACATTATTTGAAGCCATATTGGAGGGTAGTGGATACATTTTCTCTCTTGAAGCCCTATCAGCCACGCGACCACCACTTGCTTCAGGATGGCTGGTTGTACCAGCCGCTGCAGACAGGGGGTGCTCAAATTAATCCAGTCTCTGCAAAGACTTGTGTCAGGAACCCTCTCGAAAGGTACTGTAATGTCTTGACTTAATAGCTTAACATTGTTTTGTTTTTCACCAATTTATTAGCCCATTTTAATGTTTAAATAAGCCAATTTAATGTATTTCCAACAATGTAGTTGGATATGTCTGTCATGTAGTCGTTTCAGCTTGGAGCCTACTGATGGGCAGCTATCCTAACTATGCACGAAAACGAATTTCACCCACATCTTTACTTCTGTAAACCTGTGATGTGACAATAAAACAAGATAGTATAAAAAAAAACATAATTTGAGATACAATATTGAACAGTCTTACTATACAGCATTAAGCATATGACATTCTTATATTTAACAAATACTGTATACAATTATCAATGAAGGAGAAAAAGAAACTCCTCTCAAAACATCTGCCATTCTGATTAGAAAATGACTGCTTGCTGTGTTGGAGTCGGGATACCAGTTTTTTGAATAGAGCCTACATCAAAGACATGATGTAGAATGCTCTCAGTGATTCTCAGGGTTTTAGTTTTTTTCAAGGACACCCCACCAGTTTGATATGCATTAGGCCCCCATTTAAAACATTTTTAATCTCTGGGACCTCAATCTACACTGCAACATCCCTGCAGTGTCAATTTAACTCTGAAAGTGTACAAATGGAACCATAACTGTCCATTTGGTTCCTAACTCTCAATCATTTAGCTGGGGACCCCCGTGACTGCACGTTGAGAACCAGTTTTCTATAGCCCCAAAAACTGAGTGATGAGCTTACTGTAAGTTATTACCACATCTCTCCTCTTTTCATTTCAGTAACAGCTGTACACAATAGAATCCATAGAATGAATTTAACTCTGAGTGTACATACAGTACAGGTCAATTTGGTCCCATTTGTAAACTCTCAGCGTTAAATGAATACTGAGTAGTGTATTGTACTGTGTAGTGTTCTCTATACTTCCGACCCGTTGCACTTTCCATGAATCTCTTTATCTCTCTTTAGGTCAATCTGTATCTGAAATCACTTTCTTCCATAAATCCCTTCTTCACATAATTTATATACAAACAACCCCAGCAACATCTGTATCAACCTGATGTCTCTCATGTTTCAATCTCTCAACTTAACAGCAATCGGAACACCACATGCTGAGTCACTACTTCACAGTTGCTTAGGGACACAGTCACTACAGATAAAACATTGCAAATCTCCATTAATCCATTAAGACCGGGAACGCATCCGTGTCATTTTAAGATTTCTTTGGCTATTCAAAAATAGCAGATATACAAGCTCATAGCGCGGCACTGAATGCGCTATGAGCTATGAGCTTGTAGATCTGCCTTTTTTATTTTTAATTTATTTTCAATTTGTGCAAATCTTTGAATATATATGTATGTTTTAAAGCGAACATTTTCAACTCCGATCTGTGCTTCTGGGGGTCCCTGGGACAACATATTTTGAGATGGGGGGTCCGCGGCCAAATACATATCATTTTGGGGGTCCTTGACATGGAGAAGTTGGAGCACCACTGATATAGCAACATACTGTTAGGACTTAGAAAAGATTTTTAGATATGTATTTGGCCGCGGACCTTCAGAAGCAAAGATTTGAGTTACAAATGATCGCTTTAGTTTGAAAGTATATATATATATATTCAAAGATTTTTCTAAAATAGCAGATCTACAAGCTCATAGGCTTGTAGATCTGCTATTTTTGAATAGCCAAAGAAATCTAAAACGACACGGATGCGTTCCCGGATTGAATGGGTTAAACACTGCTCTCACTGTCAGTAAAGATGGAACCATTTCTAGTCAAAGTATTAGCTCCAATGCAGAGTCTAAGTGCACATTCGTTGTCACATTTAACCTATCTCTTGCTCGGTGCACAGGTGAGATGAGGGTAGCAGTGTCCACTGCTGCTCACACTCCAAAAGTGCTTTTTTTTTAAGACAGAAACAAGTGATGGTCATACAATTTGTAATTTGTCATACAGCGGTGTTGCACATCAAAAACTGGCTGATCTACAAGCTCATATGTCAGCACAGTTCAGAACTAGGCCACGCTGAGACACGCACCTGCATGAATGATTATTCAAGGATACGCTCTTTTCAGAGGCAGAGACTGCATTCCGTTCCCATGAAAACTAAAATTTTCATTTGAGTATAGCCTTCTATACTCAATACACCCTATGGATGTAGACCTCAATAATATTACATAATCATGTACGTTTAATAAACCTCTTGCCTCAGTTGTTTTCATACATGAGAGAGAGCAATGTAAATGTGACCTGAGGGCCTCAGGGAGTCAAGCATACTGTATACAGTAAGACGTGGAAGCTTTTTTACTTAGCTTGTTCATGAAGAAATAATCAGACCATTACAGGCCCCCCAAGCAACCATATGCTCAACACTGCCAAAGATAACTCAAATAATAATGGCATCAGAGCTGAAATCAAATCAATGAATTAAAGGGAGTCTCTTATTGCTGGTGTATACAGATTATTGTCCGGCACAGAAACCCTTAGGCTATTTGTGTTGGATTTATCTATTTTCCGAGTGTGTTTGTACTGCTGAGTTGATGCACTATGAGCAGTTGATTTAAAGTGCAAGTGACAAGAGGTCACTTTCCTATGGTATATTATTTATGAGAGTCAGAAGAAACCGATAAAAGAGACAGTGATGTTTATGGAAGCTGTCAGACATAATCTATCATAACTGGAGGTATTAATAATGTTGTTTTAATCAAGGCTAGAGTTGCCATGTTCCCCCACATGATGTTGCTGTCCCTTTGAGCTGGTCAGTTGATTTAAAGATTTAAAACAAATAAGATTTTCTGCTGACGATAAATAAACAACGGACAAGAGTAGGTCCTCACTAAGAGAGGTTGAGGTGCAAGTCTCTTTGGTCTACAAGATCTACAAGCTCATAGCGCGGCAATCTGTGCCGCACTATGAGCTTGTATAATCTGCTATTTTTGAATAACCAAAGAAATCTAAAATGACAGAGATGCGTTCCTGGATTGAACAGGTTAAATGATAGGCAGCTAATTTTGGAAGAACAGGTGATGATTCTCTCCTTTGCTCAACAGATTGTTTGCAATAAGACATCGAAGCCAAAATAAAACAGAATAGATCACTGGAATGAGTACATAGCCTTGACACTATTAATATTATACGGTAATGTGTCAGGATTTAAGGGGCAAGAACATAAGAATGTATTCATCATTCACCTGTCCAGTTTTAAGACTAATGCTAATCACTTTCTTCAACCTATAAACACAGACATCAGCCATAGAGGTCAATGCATAGTTTACTCAAGAGATGCATTGTTTACTCAGATAAGTCCATCCCCTCTCTGTGGTCCAGTCGGTGTTCAGTTACAACAGCACCATGTCATCACAACAAACAGTCGTTCACACTGACTGCCTGAGAGCCTTGGCCAAGGCTTCTCAGCCCACCAGATATCCACCCCATCTCAAATGTGTGAACTTATTACAACTAAATTATGTCTCATTAATTCAAACCGCACCACCCGGATCCCAATCTAATGGACAAACCTCAGTTGGATGGTGGAATTGCCATCATCCACCGATTACCACATTAGTCCACCGAAATCTGAAGGAAAATTACCTAAAGACACCTCCCATTACCCAGCAGCCGGATCACGGCCTTACCGTCACATAAAATCAGGACACACCCGTTTTGCAATAATTCTTAGATCTAGTTTCCATCCGAAAATAATTGGTTAACATTTTAGGTTAAAATGACAAGATCCACTCCACACAGATCTTGGTTTGATTTACCCTGTGGCTCCTTGACCCCTCTGCCAAGTAACATAACTCAGCCCCAGAGAAGCAAGGGCAAGAGCATCTCTCTGGAGAGATCACCTAGATCACTAGACTAGAGGACCATCATGCACGTGTCATACATTATGCATGAGGTTAGAAATGCATATTTTCACACAAACAGGTACTTTATATAGGGTAAACTCAAAACTAAAAAAGTATTAAAGTTGTACTAGGTAACTTTTTGAAAAAATAAATAAAGTTAAATTGTATATCTTTTGTGAGTGACAAATGTTTCACTACACCCACTCCATGAATTTCACCCCCGAAAGCCTTTTATAAACTATTTTCTATTGAAACGGTGCCGGGGGTGTCCTTCCCGCGAAAATGACGTCATCCGGCCGGAAAACAGAAACGGAAATGCACCGGTTTCCTGTTTGGCCAGGAACTACCACACCGGTTTCCTGTTTGGCGAGGAACTACCGCGCTAATAACAAAAAGGAATCTCACGCTGTTTTTAAGACATTATAGGATTTGAAGATGGAAAAACAACAGCAAAAGAAAACACAGCTCACGGTAACTAATGCTCCACCGGCTAAGAGAAACGATCCGCAGATACGCTTCCGCCTTCCGGTGAAAACAAATGGAATACTGGGTAATGCAGCACTACGCAAAATACATGCTGTGACGGTAGTGACCAGCAGAGGTTGCTACAAATCGTTATTTGTGGACCTGCCTTGTATTGCTTTAAGGCCACATTAGCAAGATTTTTTCATGGATTCACTCCTAAATAATTGCTGTGTATTTATAAATATGGAAATAGTACAGTTTGTGCTGAGATCTTTAAAACACTGTATTGTGCATAAATTATGCATGCATGCTTTGTGACAAACATTGTGAAACTGTGTGCATGTGAGCAAACCCACACAATGCACACATGCAATAAACCCACGCAATTATACATAAATGGCTGTTGAAATGCCTCCTACAGGCCCACGGTTTCACAAGTCGGCAATTTTTCTCAAACTCATTCATTCTTGATAAATGATGGACAAAAACAACAGTAAGACAGGGCACCTCAGTGGCTCATCTGGTCAGCACGCATACCACACAAATAAGGCTACAGTATAAATCCTTCCCGCAAGGCCGCAACTGACCTGGGTTTGAACCCAAGCCGTTTGCTGCATGTCATCCCTTCCTCTCTCTTCCACCTTTCCCGTCTCTATCCAAATAAAGCATAAATGCCAAGAAATCATCTGAAAGAATAATAACACAAAGACCTCACAAGTAATAATGGCTGCAAGGCCCCAACTAAGACTTCCTGTCTGACATTAGCCTACATGCCCTTCACGTCCATTAAATCTTAACATTAACCTTGTAACCCTGCCACAGTAGTCATATGGCCTTGCATGGCAGTCAGGACTTCCACATCTGTGGCCCAAGCATCTACCATTCCTCTACCTCCTGCCCAATAGTGTAGTGCAGATTTGGAGCGCATGAACTTTTCACATAGTCTGTTCATCATCTACCCTAAATCACCCTCACCCTCTCTCTCACATAAAGGGAGTGGATTGAAGCTGACAGTATGTGTCTCTGCTTTTAATTTTTAAATAATCTCTCTACCCAATTTATGTAACACCTCACTGCACTCCTGTTTATTTTTATCCCTCGCCTTCTCTCACCCTCTATTCCATTATCTGCATTCGTTTTCCATTACCTCCACACTTGTTGTCATGGTTTTCATAATTAGAGGCTATAATTATTCATTATTAAGGGTTCTGGTGCTGGCAGTGAAAGAAAAGAAGAGCTTACATTGCTGCCACCTGTTGTTCAAGAAGTAGAATAACAATCTCACCTATAATTCTAAGTTTATAGTTGTGACTTTCCACATAAATAAATGTGGCTTTGTTTCAGTAACACAACAGTGGTCAAAAGTTCCTTTGTAAGGTCACCTGTGAGGCTGTCAACTCTCTGCTCACCAGGAGCACATGACAACAAAAGGTGAAAAACAATAATAATTTAATACAGGAGTATGTTTACTGCAGTCTGCAATGTAAAAAGAAGCTGTGACTATGTGGGTGATTATAAGTGATATAATTACAATTGTATAAGATCTGTATATCATCTGTATAATTGCTAGGTTCAACAAGACTAAATCTATACTGTACCTTAAATGCTGGGAGTCTTCAGGGGCAATATTAAACATGAATTAGCTCAGTTTTTATACTGAGTCATGAATGGAAGTTTGCAGTCATCTCTGATGGTATTTATTTGGTAGGAAGAGAGTAACATGTGTATAGTTCAGTTGGGGAAAGGAATGCTGAGGACCAGAGAGGGGGGGGGGGGGTAGAAGAGTGAACAAACCCAACTCCAGGGACTGAGATTTACTGAATGCGCATGCTTGATTGCTTGTAGACCTCAAGTGGTGGAAAATAGTAGGTTTCTCATAGTAATCTCAATAATTAATTCACCACCTGGACGTTTGTGTATTTCTCACACGTGTGTGTGTGTGTGTGTGTGTGTGTGTGTGTGTGTGTGTGTGTGTGTGTGTGTGTGTGTGTGTGTGTGTGTGTGTGTGTGTGTGTGTGTGTGTGTGTGTGTGTGTCATGGCGTCACGTGCAATAAGGAGAGAGAGAGCTACTGCTGCTTTGTTTCTGAATGAACATGTTTTCTGCCTGATGAGAGGCATTAATGATTTTACTGTAAAAACACAATTTTGTGTGGACTTTGCACATACAGTGATGTTGTGATCAGTGCCTTAGAGGAAATCGGCTCCAAGTGTATTTAGTCAAGGATGTTTACTAAGTTTCAATTGTGCTTTCCATGCTGTAAACTTCATTTTAGCAATTAATCAATGGCTCAAGTAGATTTGCCAGTAGTGCACCCCAGCAAACATAATCTCACCAAACCCCATCCAGAGGTATGCTGATAATGTTCAAAAAGCAGCATGACATGAGTCAGTAATCATACTGATTCATACCTCTGTGTAGTTTCTCTGTTTCTGGAGTGGTCAGGGCTAGAAGTAAAAAAAAAAAACATCAAATGTGCTGTGCTTTATGAGAGGCGTAGCAATAGAAATCGCTGATACCAAAGTCGGATAAACTGCCTATCTTTATGATCTCTGGCACCTCAATCAGAATGATTACCATGAAACCTACAACTACATTGGCCACAGGTATAATGTTGCAGATGAATGCAAGCATCAAGTAGATTAACTTAAGACTTATTTATTCTACTATCTATAAACCAGCCATCCCCACACACACTGTGGAAGAGCCACTGTCCACTACATAACAGTTCTCTTTAGTGATAAAAGTTTTGATTTCAACTAATACCACAGCATGGCAAGTAGCACTGATCCTGTAAAGCTCATGGAAATAAAAACGTTGTTATCTCAGAACTTGGCTGTCATCTGTCGGATCAAGTTCTGATTCTTGGTGATTTTAATATTAATGTCTGTTGTCCTGCTAAGCCTCTCGTTAAAGATTGTATGCATCTGTTGGAGTCTATTAATGTTACTCTCCTTGACACTGGACCCACACATAAGCTAAGCCATAATTCTCGTTTTATGATTTGGTTTTCCAATCAGCAATTATGGAGATACTTGATGCTGGTAGATAGTGCTGCTACATTGCATTGATGCACCTCTGTCTTTATCTCCTACTAAATCTCTGTCTTTCTCTCCTAGTAAATCTGTCTTTCTCTCCTACTAAAGCTCTACTAAGTTGCGCTCACATTAACTATTCAACTGCCAATCTGAAGCTCTGATTGCTGCTTCCAATACCTGCATTATTACCACTTGTGCTGCTTTTCTGAATACTATTGCTCCCCTAAAATAAAATAATAATAAAAAATACTAAAAATACTAATACCTAAGCCCAAAGGTTTGCCTTGGCTTGATGACACCACCAGAGCCCTGAAGAGGGAAACAATCTTCACACCTATCAGGAAGCAATGAAAGCAGCGAGAGCAAAACCATCCATCCTGCTCCCAGAATCATCTTGGATATGTCCTCTGCTAAGTGTTAATAATTTGTTTAAAATTTTTAAATAAATCACAAAACTCCCAGAATCATCTTGGATATGTCCTCTGCTAAGTGTTAATAATTTGTTTAAAATTTTTAAATAAATCACAAAACTAGAGGACATTAGAATGAATATCCCCCGTGATTTGTGCATTAAATTGGACTAGTTCTCACCCATTACACTATCCTCTCTTATAAAGATTGTTTCCACCATGAAAACTGCAACCTTGACATTGTCCCCATTGCCCTCCCGAGGGATGTGTGTGACATGGCCAGTCTCAGAATCCTCTCTATTAACAAGTCCATGGCCACTGGTACCTCTCCATCCTGCTTCAAGCATACAGTTGTCCATCCCCTCCTGAAAAGTACAATGAACAATGAAGCTGCCGCATTTAAAACTCTACTGCATGTGCTTCTATAGTCTGAAACCCTACACCTTTTTCTTCTTCACCAGGTGACAATGACCCCCAAACCAGGTTTTCATACTCCA
Organism: Gymnoscopelus microlampas; assembly: GCF_963454915.1. Classification (NCBI taxonomy): domain Eukaryota; kingdom Metazoa; phylum Chordata; class Actinopteri; order Myctophiformes; family Myctophidae; genus Gymnoscopelus; species Gymnoscopelus microlampas. The sequence continues at coordinate 33,582,411 of NC_139949.1, forward strand.
TATGTTTTACCTGTAATTAGATTCACAAAATTGTGGGCGGGCCTATTTTTGCAATTCCAATCTCCAAATTGGAATCGCATGTTGAGGGGCCTCAATAGAGCACAGCACTGGCAGCCATTTTGTGGTTCCCCAGACAGAAATAATTTAATTTCATATTTTTTTCCGAGAATATTTTGGCTACATTAATTATTTTAAGTCTGGAACCAAGCCATCCGGGCTCCTGATGAATCATGACCATAACACATTTGATTCTGTGTCCAAAACAAATTGAAAACCGAAGGGGAAAAAAAGTATATAATTAAATATTCAAATATTTTTTTGACACAGAATTAAATGTTTTATGGTCATGATTCACCAAGAGCCTGGATGGCTTGGATCCAGGTAAGGATGCAAATTATCGATTAATTCATTAATTTATAGTTGATAACCTTATCAATCGATTAATCGATTCATTGATTAATTGATAAGCAGCGTTTTTTAGGACCAAAAGGAAAATTCTTGTCCAAAACCGGAAATGAGTGCAGAAACATAATTGCCTTGATGTATATGTCACAGGTAAATTGGCATTCCAGGTAAATTGGAAGGGGAGCGCTTGTTTTTAGGCACGGGGCTTCGGGACGAAGCGGGGCTTTGATGCAACGCGGACATGTCTTTTGTTGTTCCCCCCCACGTACCATTCTATATGGTCTATAGAATGATCTCTTGTTCAGGATAATTGCACATGGGTTAGAACCTCTGCCTGTACAGAGAGGCCAATATGGCCATGTTGTTACCACGGCACACTGTGTGGCTGGGCCGCATACTGATGTTATATAACCATCTGAGAATGAGATCCCTATCGCAGACCTCATATCTTATACTTTCCTTTCTCTCTAAGTCTATATATCTTGCCATCTCTGTTCCTCAAATTATTACAGACTATTCTAATAATTCTATACCTTTCATAGACTCAGCCTGATGGCTGCTTTCAAAGATAATGTTTCTAATGATACTAATATCCAAAACAAAACGACAAGAAGTAGAGGACTGCATAGATTTTTCTTTTTTTTTTACATAGTAGCTAAATACACATTAACTTTTATGTTTGTGTGCGTGTGCGTGTGCGTGTGCGTGTGTGTGTGTGTGTGTGTGTGTGTGTGCGCTCGCGTGTGTGTGTGGCTGGCAAGAGCAAAACATGTCAGAGGGAAATGCACAGTATGATAAATGCAAAGAACAAAGAGCTCTGAGCCGTTACACGCTTTGCATTAGCCACTATATGCTGGGTGGGGTGGAGGGGGGGGGGTGGTACTGCAACAGTTACTGATGTTATCTGACAACAGGGGCAGAGAGAGAAAAGAAGAGGGGAAAGGGAGAAAGATGAAAGAATAAGGGGAGTGGCAACGCAAGGGCAACGTGTGTGTGTTTGGAGAGAGAGAGAGTAGAGAGAGAGAGATCAGTAAACCGAGAAAGACCGTATGAGAAAGAAGAGGACATTCATCAGAGATAGATCTAAAGCCACTGAGAGGAGATAAAAGGAATGCCCCTCAAAGATACCGAGCAATAGACGGGAAAGAAACAAAAGGCTTCTGACAAAAAAATCAGGAATAAATAAAGGACTACTCTCTGGGTTGCTTGAACAGGCTGGTTTCCACGGTGACAACATGGGTGCAGTTGTGGGCACTTTGACCATGCAAACCAAGCAGAGGAGACCCTCCAGAGGTACGTCAATGATCACCAGAAAGACAGGGAAGACAGATAAATAGATTCAAGCGTTCAGACAAACATTTGGGTCGGTGGGAATGCCCGTCAATGATTAATGTATGTTTCTCTTAGGAGAATGACACGTGTCAACTGTCAAATATTTGCAAAGGTCCATTAAATGAAATCGTCTTAACTATGAAGAGCTTAGTGAGATTACTGTGGAATGAATACGGAATGCCATCATGGGGAAGTTCATTTGTCGTTTAGCCACATTTGATCTCCTTTTATCTAAACCTGAAGTGGGTTACAAGTAGCAATGTTAAGGTACAAGAAATATCAAAAGCATCAGAACGGAGTGTAAATATAGCTAGTTGGACAAAAACACACACACCTTACTGAATGAAGGGGCAACAGAAGTGTGAGAGATGGGAGGGAGAATAATCAGTGGTGTGAGACAGATAATATTACATTACCATGGTGATGGCTGAGGGATATGACATTGCATAGACCATTGCCATCACCATGGTAATGGTCTATGCAATGTCATATAACATGTCATACATTCAGATGCCCTTGGGAAAGACGGAGATCGAAACCATCACCCCAGAGTCCAGGGTGATGGAGTCAGGGTGGGTGTGTGTATGACCATGTGCATTAACACTCAGCTCACATATCATATACCTCTCTCTGGGCTTATGCTTGAGAACCACGTTGCCATGGAGACTGGGTTGTGGGGGCATAAGTGGAACGCATGAACAACTCTCAGCTCTGACTACACTGGGTGAATGATGAAGTTAAAGCAGCACGACACAGCAGTAAATGACTGTATGGTACAACTGAAACATATCAGTGCGTCTCTGGATGGTTGACTGCTTATGAGCTTTAGGATATCTAGGAAATGCTAGCTTGCACTGTACTGTACCACACAAATGGATGTTCAAGAATCATTCAATATTAACACCATTCAAAAATCTCATCTCATAATGCAGTGTATTTCACAGCACTGCATTTGCAAAGTTCTCCATTGAAAGAAGAGGTAAAGAAGAATAACCAATTCCCCATACGGTAGTTAATCAGAGGGATTGATCTTCAATTTCATCACGACTACTAATTAAAGCTAGCTTTAAGCTTTAATAACGCCTTGGCCCTTGATCATCATCACTGGGAACTCAAAAGCACGGATTGTGAGGAGCACCCCAAAAATACAATATGATAAACTAATAATTTCCTTCATGATTGAACACAATGTTCTAAAGTGTGTTCAAAATACTGTAAACTTCAAATGGTTAGATGTTAAAAGGTTGGGTTAGGTTGTCGTAGATTCTACAACACACGCGTAGAAGACATTGATCAAGCATTGATCAAGCTGACATTCATCATTACCAGATCCATTCTATGACCTTTCAGTTATGGGATTCAAATGGCTCCTTAGCTGAATCCTATGACAGTAACATCATATTATCTTGTTGGCTTTGCCATTTAGAAGGTGGTAAAAGGTGATTGTTAAGTAGACCCTGGGGAAGCAGCGTTGCCTCCACAGTGTGGGCAGCAAAAGGATTAGTATTTCCCACGCTGAAGTTTCATTAAAGAAAAGACTGACAATTTGGTCATCATTTCAGAGATATGTTGTTTTAAACACAGTGTGTTGGTTTAAGCAATGCTTTTCAGCAGGTAAAATTACTATTTTCAGAAGCGAGTGTCTCCTAACCCTATCCTGCCTTTCCCCCGTCTTATCTAAAGACTTAATGTTTGTGTGGATATCAACCTACCGTAGTTATCCTTTTCTTCAGACTCTACCTCCTAGATCCTTCTCTTCCTGCTTCCTCATATCTCACTCTCTCACCCCCCCTTCCTCTAATCATCACCTCTGCCGGCCTCCTCTTCTTCACACTGTGATTGTAAGGATTTGTCAAAGGTTATCTTTAACCACTTAAGCTCTATATATACTTTGTTGTAAGATGAATAGCAAAAACGGTCCATCTACAAAGTCATGACATGAGCAACATACATTATGCATTGTGAATTTGTAGATCTACTTATTCTACTATTTTGGATTTTTTTTTTAATATATTCTTTAAATGTTTTAAAATGTTTTGCCTATGACATGCTCAAAATAAGGACGCAAGGTTGAAAGTGGTTAAAAACTGGCTGATATTAAGACACACATAAGGCTGAATTAATTCAGGGGTTTACATTTAGGTAGTTTGTGGTCTTTTTTTGGTCAACTTTTATATTCGTATTTTCCTCTGTAAAATAATTCATCCTGTTTTCACATGCACATGGTTGTCTCCATGACAACAAAGAGTCAAGCAGGAGCAGATGAACAAAAAGCCTTGAATGATGATAGATAATCCATTTGTATTTGACGCCTTCTTTGATAAGTGAAAAGACAGAAGGAAACTCAAAGACAGAAGTAAAACATAAACTATAAGAGACACAGACTAGGTAAAGTGGAGAAATTACCTTTCTTTCTTATTATTTTTTACCCCTTTTTTCTCCCCAGTTTAGTGTCAGTGCTGTTGTACCCTACTGGCTCACCTGCCAGTGAGGAGCCCCCACCGAGAGGATGTAACGCCTCCATCCTACTCAATGTTGGTGCAGTGCCTGTCATTATTCCCCGCTGACAGGTGCCGCCCCCCAGCCTGTGGGAGTAGTGCAGTGACATACATCAAACTCTCCGGCATGCTTCCCTCCGCACAGACTATTGTGTTCACATAGACGGTCGGCTAAGTTGAATGCACCGCGGTGGATTCAAACCCATAGACACCACGGTGCCACCCAAGCGGGAAATTATTATTAGTATTATTTTTATTATCTTAATTTCACATAGTGACTGGTCTGGGAAAGAGGCACAATCATTTTAAGCATTCAGGTCTTTATGTTCAAATTTGCAAACAACTAAAAGAAAAAAAAGGTGACGTCAATGTTTGATCTCAAGAGGAATAGAAATCGCTATGGGCTGAATGTGAAACCACAGAAAAGTTATGTGTTTTCTTATTTGAATAGTAAAACAATGTATTGATCTCTATACATTAATCTGAGACTATTATTTGAGATGGGGAGTGACACGCAGCAAAGGTCATTCGAACCCGCGACACAGTGTCATGCTGCATTGCAGCCTAGGTGCCCAGACCGCCACACCAGCGGCCCGGGCCAGGCTGTTTATTTTTATTATAATTATTATAATAAATATTTTCTTCAGACACTCTCACTTGTGGTTACAACTGGATACACTGTTATTTGAGCAAAAGACAATTTATTGGACTGTAAATGTAATGTAGTAATGCTGTGCATGCATGTGAAATAAGGGTGAATTGTTTTTGTTTTGTTTACAGCCCAGATGAATGACTTACATTTGGCTACACTGCCACCAAAAGAAAAGACTATTGATTTGCAGAGAAAAAGGCCAAGCGGGTGCTGACAGGAGATAAAAGAGTATTGAAGGTGCTTATAGGATCAGCGGGAAGGTAGACTTAAAAGGGAGAGATCCGAGCACTAAAAAAATGTGAAGGAGAGGAAGTAAAGTTAAAACAACTTTTATTCTATAAAAATGCCAACATGTTTCGACCGGTTAGGGTCTGCATCAGGTCGAGAACTGAACCTACAAATATACAAATCCCTCCCCAAAAAAATACTATTGTCATTGCACTGTAGTTAAATTAAATTGTCGTAATGCAATGCATTTACTGTATAAGTGACTTTGTTATGGTCCAGTATGACAGGAGATGCAGTCGGCCCTACGACACGGTATTTCCATATTTTGAAATATATTTGAAAAAGGTTTGGACAACCCTGCACTACAGTATATAAATAAAGTATGAGGACACGTGCCTTTAACCTCTATGCTATATGGTCCCCTTGAACTTTTTCTGCTAGCTTTGACCTCTTTTTTTCTGCTTTCCTCTTCACATTTTTAAGACGTTTCCTGCTGACTCAATTTTCCCATCGCCACTGCAGCGGTCTATGTCACACAGCTTCAGAGCATCTGTGGTTCACCAAGTTCTTACATTTCTACCACAGGTGTCTGTGGATAACTGTTAGACAGGGGTTATCCTTTCTATTAGACAGGGGTTATCCTTTAATCATGCTATAGCAATAACACATTCATCGCTTTGCATTTTTCTCGTCTCTGCAGATAAGACAGATGATGAGCTGGAGATGATGACCATGGTGTGTCACCGACCTGAGGGCCTTGAGCAGTTGGAAGCACAGACCAACTTCACCAAGCAGGAGCTACAGATCCTCTACCGTGGATTCAAGAATGTGAGCACAAGCATCTCATGTTTGCTAGTTTTATAGTTTTTTTTTTAATTACTATTGCTCTGGTAGTGTCAGCAAACATATTTCAGTTTGATGTACCTTGAGGTTGAGACATTGCAAAACAGTAACAGCCCAGATCATTATAATTATGATTAGCCTCTGCTAGCCATTTAACACTTTGTTACCCTTGATCAATCACTTCTGATAATTGTGCGGTTATCTGACAACAGTGACAGAAATGTGTTAATGACACAGAAACTGTCAACAAATCTGCAAAAATTACCTCAATCTGAAACTGCTGATAGTATATTAATGATAGCCATTGAGATACTGTAATGCCAAGTAGTTTCCTTAATTCTCTTTCAATGTATTGTATTGTGGCTTTAAAAGCAACATGTTGAGCAAGCAGAGTGTTGTTTTCCCACAGGAGTGCCCAAGTGGTGTGGTGAATGAGGAAACATTCAAACACATCTACGCTCAGTTCTTCCCCCATGGAGGTAGGATACTGTTCACCCATGTTAAACAAGAATATAATATATAACAACCTCAAGACTTCATGGCCTACAATTGTCTTTTCTTCTTGCAGATGCAAGCACATATGCACATTATCTATTCAATGCATTTGACACAGCAAACAACGGATCTATTAAATTTGAGGTAACAAATTATATAAAATAAAATACAAATTAATCAAGATTACATATTGATTAATGAAGTCTCTTGCTCTCTGGCCTCATTGTTCTCTACCTCTGTCCCTGTTGCTGACAGGACTTTGTAATGGGTTTGTCGACCCTGCTCCGGGGATCACTAAGAGAAAAGCTTGAGTGGACTTTCCACCTTTACGATATTAACAGAGATGGATACATTAACAGAGAGGTATAGAAGTGGAGGATGTGAAATTATGTTATAGGTGTCATGTACTACATTGTTAAACATTGTGACCTACATTTCTTTCATTCTAGGAGATGACTGAGATCGTAAGCGCCATTTATGACATGATGGGCAAATACACCTACCCCAAGCTTAAGGGAGATGACCCACAACAGCATGTGGATGCTTTCTTCCAGGTTAACTCACCTACAGCATGCATGAGCCATATCATAAAACACGTTCTCAACCCCAACATCTCATTATTCTATGTAGGGAATTAAAACATTTATAGGATAAAGTACATTCACACTAGGCGCCTTAGATGAATTTTCTTTCTGCAAAAAAAAAAAAGAAGGGCTTTGGGGGGGGGTCATGCGATCAACATAAATGGACTTAAATATATGTAAAGTACCTAATTATATTGAAAACGAAGTTTTAAACTAATGGGTAAAAATGTGCAATTAATTTCGATTGAGATTACTCAATTAATGAATGTTTCTTGACTATGAATTGACATTTTATAGATGAGCTGTCAGGCGAACACGTGTCTGTGTTTGTCCTCGTCGGCTGTTACCTCTCTCTCCCTGCAGGCATGGCTGCTGCTTTTGTCTATGTGGAGCAGTGCAGCTGAATGGGAGCTATACTGCCTTTAAGAAAATACATGAATATAGCACATAAAACGTAATTTAATATACTGTTTTTGTTAGGCAGAAGAGGAGGAGGGACACACTGGCGGTGGTAGTTTGGTGTGGGTGTGCATAGAGAGAGAGAGAGACAGAGACCATCAGCTTGGCTGAGCAGCTCTGCATTCGTGTACAGTCGTGATTGGACAGCTGATCAAAAGCAATCCACATCATAAGCGCATTCTGAAAACGTTAAAGGGTATACACCATGAATTTTAAAAAAAATTGAATATTTAATATCATATTGTTTATGTCCCTCAAACGTTTTTCAAAAGGTTTGAGCCTAAATCAAGCCTCAGATATACTCATTCTTACTAACTTCTCTCTGGCTTATAAAGCACTTTCACCTGCAATACCACATTGTCCTGTTTGGCACGGGGCGCTATTGAGCAAGTTTGTATGCATGTTATCTCCTGGTTCTGTGTGGAAAAAGTTAAAAAATTTATATATACATTTTTTTTTTTTAAATATAAAAAAAATAGTTGGAACTGAAAAAACGGGAGGGATAGTCCCAGACGTGACGTGAAAATCAGTTTGGTCTGTTTTGAGACCAATTTACAGAAAACCCCAGATATGCTGTGAAAGCCTGAGTGTTCAAACTGGGTTATTTTTGGGATAGAAGAGAGGTAGGGGAGACCAAAAACACACAAAAAAGAAGGAAAAGTTAAAATTCAATTTAAACTAGTCTCAAAACTTTAAAACTGCTCTGCTTGGCCAGAAAAAGGGCTCTGACCAGGGCCTACTAAAAGTGGCTGCTATTTTCTCGTAGGCTATCATTTCTCATAGAGTTTCTTATAAAAAGAGGTTTCATGTAAGGTGATTACTGTTTTTGTTTGTTTGTTTTACGGCAGCTAGTGTGAATGTACCCTTATGCCACATGTTCACATAACTTCATTTTTAAATATTTCTGAAACCACTAGTAGATAGTAGATACATGTTTTATTTTTAGTAATTTTATTTAAGGAATTGTCCTCCAGGCAATTGTGAATTTGCTAATTGTTCTGCAAATGTATTATTTGCCACAAATATTGCTCTCAATCTGATGTTTCGATCTACTCCCAAAACTACTCGCATATCACGGGTCTACATTTATCTATACTAAATATGATAATCTTACAGCACCATTCAGCCTAGTCTACGCCTACGGAAAGCAAGATGCATAACCAAGCTTGACCATATTCATACATACCATCACTGATGTAAAAAGCCATAGTAAGCAAATCAAATATGTATGTTATGACAAAACATATAGAATCAAAGAAGAAAGTCTGGTACTGTGGGCATTATTGGTGACCACTCCTTATGACAAATGAATGGCTGTGTTAGTGCTAGTGTTACTGCTACCCTCTAAGAGCCGGCAATTCCAGAGACTTACCAACATAAATAGGAGCTGAATTTGATGGGAAACACGTACCTTTTGTCTCATTATTCCAGCATGGACAAATGGTAGGCTTAATAATGTGCCATTCATCAACTTTTAAAGGTTGCAATGTTTTGAAAACGCCAACAACCTTTAATGTTCAGCATCCTAACGTGAGTTCACAAGCTAAGTTCCAAGAGATTGCTTTCTGCTTGAAAGTATTAATAATAATAATGTTGATTTTGTACATTGCACATTTTGTTTTCCCATAGAAAATGGATAAAAACAAGGATGGAGTTGTCACTTTGGATGAGTTCGTTCTGGCATGCCAGGAGGTATGTTACAATACACACAAATGCAATACACACACTTGAGAATTAACTATAACGTGTGTGTAGAGATTGTTCAAATAATTAGGTTACTGTACTCAACCCAAGTGATCGATATGCAACAACAACTAGAAATAAATCCACCAGCTCGGATAGTTCTCCCTGTTTATCCTGACCTCCTGTTGCTCACGTTTAACCCCAACATCCAAAGATGTGTATGTGTCTGAATTGTTTACATTCTAGTTTATTATTTACATAATACATCAACCACATTAACCCTCGCTGCTGCAGCTGTTATGGGCATGTCATTACAGGTGGACATTTTCCAAAACCTAAAACGTTTTACAAATTTTATTTCCGTCATACTTCGTCATACAACAGTATAAATCAGGCTTACTGTATGTGGTTAAAACAAGACCAGGAGACCTGGTTCTGCCAGACCCAGAATAACCGAGGTCCCTTTTATGCCCATGTATGGACGAAAGGGGGACGAAATTCTGTGTCTTTTATGCCCATGTATGGACGAAATGGACCGAGGTCCCTTTTATGCCCATGTATGGACGAAATGGACCGAGGTCCCTTTTATGCCCATGTATGGACGAAATGGGGACAAAGCCTCATGTAGGCCGACCCCTTGGGTCTGGCAACAACAATATATATTATCAATATGTTGGCTTCTGGGGGCCTCAAGTTAAACATCCTGTGCGAACAACAACAACAAAAGCTTATTAAACTGTCACCTACCATTAAACACCTACCAGCAGGCAGCAGCAGTGTCAAACACCAGAAAGCATCTTCCATCAGTGCAGATGATGGCATCGTGTCCTCAGCTGCTCCAATGTCTAGTCTGGAAATTAAGATGGTAATTTTAGATGAAGAGTTGCCTCCACAGAGTGCAATGTTTGTCAATAATAGCACAGCTCGCACTTGGCCACTTGCCAACTTTTAGTGTTTATTTATATTTTGGAAGCAATAGCTTGTAGAAGCATCAAACTAGAAACAAGTACCATCTGTCACTCAGGGAAGGTCCCAACATGTTATAGGCCAACAATATATTTTTTAAGTATGTCAAATAATGATAAAACTGCATTATATCATTCCTTACTTATTTCTGAGCTTGTCGGGGGGAAAAAGATTAACTGACTGAACGAACGTACATGAATATAAAAAAGGTTTCAAGGACACATGCTGTGGGGTCAGAGAGGTAGCCTGTGCGTTGGACAATGCCTAGGACCTTGCCACAAGTCAATTTACAGCTTTTGCATGCACACAATGTTTAAAATAGATGTTTATAACCTAGGCGCAAGAGCCTTCCTCACACAAGACAACAATAAAGAACCCGGCCTGAACCTCAACACAACACAGGAAGTGAATCATTCACTTGCTGTGGTGTGAACTTGTGGCCCTAGTAACCACATGAAATATGTAGGCTCTAATATTTATACAATATTGCATATAATATACACAATTCCAACCTGTTACATGTCTTTGAGTGAGGCTGGTTCTTGAATCATTTTGTCATGATTGTTCTTCCTTTATTACAGGATGAAACAATGATGCGATCCATGCAGCTATTTGAAAATGTGATGTAGGAGGGGACATCATAAGACAGACAGAATGGGAGAACTCAGGGTGTATGTGTATTGATAAATATGTGCAACATATTCAATCTCTCATCCTACTCTCATCTTGTCCAACTTGTGCTTTTCATAGTGCGGATACACTATGACCACAATGGCCTGAAAGAAGGCCCTGGACTGGAAAACAATTACTGATCACTCTTTAGAACCTGCGTCATACTTTTAACTCTTTGTGGAGTTTTGTAACACAATACAGCGTGACCCATCTAACAGACTTGGACCTGGAACATTTTCTTAGTCCTCCCATCAAGATACGTGTCTGGTCTGTTATAGATGGAAACACTCCTACTTTAGGAGTCTGCTTCCAAGTGAAGAGATATTTCAACCAGCAGATCCATTTGTTTTCTGCCACAGTGTTCATTTTGCCAAAATAAATAGCATGCAAGAGGTTTTGAATTGCCCTCTAAAAAGCTTTCTCTGAACAAGTCTTAGTCTCAGATAACTAGTCTATTTATTTAATGCATCTAGTGGTTGACAGATATCTGGCAACTGGCATAAAGTGAAGTGTTGTGTTTTGTTTCCACTGTTGCAATGACTTTGTCTGAATGCCAGTTATGATGCATTAGAAATTCAAGAAGATTTGAGATAGGTTTACTTTGTACGTTTTAACGAGGGTAATGTGGTGTGGCACTAGTACGTGCAATAAATTGTCAAGTACTGCATCTTTCCCTGGTTGCTTGTCCAATATCTAAGAATGTATAATGCAAGTTTGACTTCTGTATAAAAAATAAGTGCCCATGGAAAAAAAGGACACCATATTGTTGTATGGTTTAATTGGCTTGCTGACTCATATTATCCAACACAGTTCACTGAAATGGTGGTACTCATGTCATTGATATTTGCAAAATGTCGCCGTCGGGTTGAAACTAGAAACCTCTCTATATTGATCTTCTTGTAAAATAAATTAGTGAATAGCTGATCTGCCATCTTTCAAAAATGTTGACATTTTTAAAAATCTTTGCCTATGTGTCCAAAATAGGGACGCCAGAGTGAAGTGATTCAGTCTATCTGTGGGTTTTATAACAATTTAACCAAGAGCTTGTGACTAAATAACTACATTGTGTCCAGTGGAACACAGGTTCTTCTTTCCATTTCCTGAAAAGTAACGGTTGTGAACATACAAGGTTTCCACCTAATAGCGAAGGACAATATTTTCAAAGACACAGTGAATACATTTGTTATCAATGATGAATACAACTGAATTTCATGTTGGAAGAAGACTTATACAGTACCATTATTAGGCCATAGCAGAGTTCTGTGTCCCTGCAGTGCAAGTACAGATTGGTGGGTTCATTTTGTGATAAGATCCCCAAATTTGGCAGATGTGTTGAAAGACATATTGGGATCAAAACTAAATTTGATGATTGTTTGTATATGTTGAGCTATGCATCGCCATATAGGTCACTCCCACTGTCCCACACACCTTTTTCAAATAGCTTCTCAGCTGAGCTGTTCTTTGGATCATGACTCATCACTCATGACCAACCTTTCCACAAAATTGTGTCCAAACCTCAATCGCCACGCCCACTTTTACCCAATAGGCACGCACGCATGCACACACGCACACACACACACACACACGACCTCCATGCAACATGTCCAACTCCTGGGGCAAAAACTATAGCCGCTAGCGGCTAGAGGGTGGGTTAGGAAGGTTTGACCAGCCGCCATTTTGAAAAGTTTGTTTGTAATCGACCAATATCCAGTTTTGTTCCCAATATACTGTATCTATCAACACATCTATCTTGCTGCAGTTAAAAACTCCCTCAGGCCAGATAGCTATAGCTTTTTTAACTTTTTTATGTAGAGTACCCAATTATTTGTACACCCTTTTTTCTCCCAATTATTCTTTATGACAATGAATTCCCTCCTCTAAGATCCCCTTCCCCTGAACGGCCAATTGTATTTGTACAGTCAGACGCTCAGCTCGGCAAGCCAGATGCACCTGGTTTTGAACCCCTTTGACTCTGTTGTGGTGGGCACTGGGTACATACTTTACCCCTGCACCACCCAGCACCTGGCAACTTGTTGTTTATTGGCGGGTGGCTGAGGTAATTAGCAATTGGTTGTATTGAAAATAAATGGGCCTAAGATTGTTCGTAAATGTTAGTTTCCACATTTAACTGATTTTAAAAACTAACAAAAAACTAAAGAAAAAACATATACTCTCTGAGTGGAATACCCCAAAGTATCCATAGGGGTACTATAGCACCCCATTGAGAAACACTATGGTACTCCAAAGGAACATGGAATATGGACAGAGCAGAGCACCCTTCAAAACCTTGCTTAAGCCAGGCCTCAGGCCTGGGTGCAATGTTTCAAAGACATGGGCCCATCAATGCACCATGGCTTCCCCTTCACTGAAAGTGGCCAAGCAGCAGGGATCCACATTGTATCTGCTGCTGTGAGGTGTTGCAGTCAGTGGTGGAAAAAGTACTCAAATGTTTTACTTAAGTAAAAGTATCAATACTGCAATGTAGAAGTACTCCGTTACAAGTAAAAGTCCGGAATTCAAAATGTACTTGAGTAAAAGTACAAAAGCATTGGTATCAAAATGAACTTAAAGTACCAAAAGTAAAAGTACTAAAATGTTTGAAAATAGCAGATCTACAAGCTCACAACGCGTTGCGACGCGACGCGTTGTGAACTTGTAGATCGGCTATTTTCAAATAGCCTAGGGGTATAAAATAGGACTAAAGTGGTTAATGTATATGTTTTATAATGTAATAATTTATATCTGCAAAGTAACTAATAGCTAAAGTTCTCAAATAATAGGCTCTATGCACAGCAGCCATATTATCACTTCTTTCACAGGTGTTACCGATGATACTAATGAAGGCTCTGTTCCATTTAGTCTAGCACAGTGGTTTCCACGACCCCCATAACTCTGAGTGTACAAATGAACCAAATGGACCCTTACGGGTCCATTTGGTTCCATTTGTACACTCTCAGAGTTACACAACTGTAGGGGGCCATTTGGAAGCCCATGAGGGTCCCTGGACCCCAACTGTAGACCCACTGGTGTAACAGAGTGTTTCCAGTGAGCCAACATGCACAATACCAGAACCCTGACTCTGTTTGACGAGAATGGAACAGAGCCTTCATTAGTATCATTGGTAACACCTGTGAATGTCTTCATAATATGGCTTCTGTGAATACAGCCTATCGTAGTGGAGTAAAAGTACAATATTTGCCTCTGAGATGTAGTGGAGTAGAAGTAAAAGTACTGAAAACTGGAAATACTCCAGTAAAGTAAAAATACCTCAAAATTGTACTTAAGTACAGTACTTCAGTAAATGTACTTAGTTACTTTGCAGTTGGATCCCAGCCTCTGAGTGGCCTTTGTTATTTTTTCCTGCATTGTATGTGCAAAACAGGAGGAGGGAAATAGTGTCTGCTTAGTATGCATTGCTACCCTAACCTCAGATATTGTGAAGCCACTTGTTTAATCTGCCCATCCAAAAGAATACAACAGCTCACCTTTAACCTGTTTAACCTACCTACATAGGCTACAGCAATGGCTGCAATCAACATAGATCATGCTATCTGCTAAATTGCAACAAGCTCCATTGACAGCCCATTCATGAAACAGAAAAGTCCCATCTGATTCTATTAAACGACGGCAAACTCACCAATATTGCAGCTGTACGGGTACTGGAAAGCTAGGGTAATCCTCTTTGTCTGTGTCAGTCTTTATTTTTGTTTTTTAAAGTCCACTGCTGACAAGTTCTGATGATGATTTTTCTGTGTTGGAGTTTAGAAGCACTCGTTTTACAACATCACAGTCAATGTCCTGCAATTTCAAAACAGTTGGAGGTGGTACGCAGGACGAGTGGTTGTTTACAAGAGTGCAAGTTGAGGCATTGGTAATCGTCCCGCCGCATCTTAAATGCAATTAATGTCATGTTTAAAGTGCAGGCGTCATACATCATTAAAATAGAATCGTTACAAAGACAATTGCTCAACTGCTGTGGGAAAGGGGATTCGTGAAGTAAACACGAACTTTCAATCAATCGTTTGCCATCCTTCAAGTTGATATGGACATTTCAGAAGAGATCTGATTTATAACAATTCTATACAACGACAGTAGATGGCAATAATGCTCCAGAAAAGCTAGCTCAGGTCACAGCGTAAGCGAGTTCTGGGCGGGTAGACGAGCTAGTGAGTTCTCTCTAACGCCCTGCCGGGCGTTGGGCTCTGTAAAATACACTTTTTGGCCAGAAAAGAAAATATTTCACTGGAAGGAAAAACATGTTTTGGTTGCTCCACAGTGCCCTCTACAGATCTGGTCAATGGAATTTTTCTATTGACTAGATTTTTCCTTCCGGTGAAATATTTTCTTTTCTGGCCAAAAAGTGTATTATACAGAGAAGGTGGGGTGCTGAGAGGCTTCCCACCTCCGAGAACAGACCTTCAACAACACAAAACAGCCTTTGTTTAGGTGTGTAGCGAAATGGTTTTGTTTATTTTCACTACTGTTGGAGTCCTCGCAGGGCAGTGGAATTCCTTGTACAAGCGCAGAGCCCAGCGCCTGGCAGAGCGTTAGAGAGAACTCACAAAGAAAATAGTGGGACCCCCATGGGTTCCTTGAGGCGGGTTCCAGGCTTATTTTTAACTCTATGGTTCCAGGCCAGGGGGTGACATCGGATAGTGACATGACATCAGATAAATTACTGATAGTAAGGAACCAAAAGGATGTGTATATGGAACCAAATGGACCCAGGCCAGGTCCATTCCATGTGTACACACACTGTTAAACAAGACCAGGAGACCTGATTCTGCCAGACCCAATAAATTCCCTTTTATGCCCATGTATGGACGAAACGGGGACAAAGCCTCATTTAGGCAATAAAACACTGAGGATTTTACCGTGTAGATTTGTCAGAGAAATTTAAAAATATATACTATGATGATAGTCTTGCTCCAACCAAGGCTAGTGCTGGTAATGCCATGGATAACAAGACAGACCGGACCGTCATGGATAATCTTCAAAATAGTGTTTGCACTTTCTCTTTTTTGGCCCGTACATCTACATAAAGGTTCATATTTCAAATATAAAGTGCAGACCCCATGGCCACGGATGTTAAAGTTATGTACGGGCTTTCAGAAGTACCCTTATATTACGTATTGATCAATAAAAAGCATTTTAAGCCGATCGATGGTAATTTTCTCATAGTTATAAATAATGTATTTTAGTGCAATACACCTCCCAATCGATAGGGTCACTTGATTTAAATCATATGGAGAAAATACGGGAAAATGGCCACCAATCGGATGAAAATGCTTTTTATTGAACAGCACGTAATATGCACGAACTTTTGAGAAGCCGTAAAGAATTGTAACATCCGTAGCCATGAGGTTAGTACTTTATATTTGAAATGTGGACGTTTATGTAGATGTAAGACCAAACGGGGAGAAAGTTCAAACACTAATTTGAAGATCATCCACGACTGTCATATAATATATGACAGCCATGTATCAGGGCTAGGTGGCGGTAATGCACCCGAAAACGTTTTGCCAACCGCCATTAAAATAAACGCAGAAGACGAATCAGGAACCAGGAAGAGCATCCGCAGTAGAAGAAGAAAGTAGTCCCACGTTGAGCACTTGAGTACCCGATCACATTCTGCTGTCTGTCTGTGGCGCTAGCACTATCAGTGTTCTTTTACCGCTGTTCATTCAACTTCAACACACAACAATTCTCTTCAACAATGAACGGCATCGACGAAGGGCAGATGTCACCACAGACCTTTCTGTATGGTAAGATTGGCATTTATTTTATGTCACATCAAGCCTGACAGCATTGATTTCATTTCATGCCGTCGTTACAGCAAGGGCGTATCGTCATAGAGGCCAATGGGGCCATGGCCCGGTCTGGAAAACTCTGCTCCCCCATGGGGGAAAAAAACAAAAAATCAACATAACAACATTAGCACCCCATCACCCATTCTGTTGTAGCCAACCACAGAAATTCGCCTTTGTTTTCAAATCGGGCTTATTTGCATTCGGCCGGATTGTTAATGGGTGGCCATTAAAAACCGGTTTCCCCGTCAAACCATCGTTGCGCGAGCCCCCCCCCCCCCCTCCCCCCCCCCGCCGGCCCGCGAGGGGGGTTTAAGAATCTGGCCCGGTCCACGTTAGAACCCACCATACGCTACTGCGTTACAGGCGTCTCTGTGCCGGTATCGATGCTGAATGAATCAGACACTGCGGAGTAAACGGCAGCATGTTATATATCAGTGACAGTGGTCCTTGAGGGGGTTCCAGCTTCCAGGGGTCCCCAGCTAAATTAATAGTTAGAAACCAAATTTACCCTCACGTGTCTGTAACTCTCAGAGTTAAATGAACACTAATGATGATGATACAGTGTAGATTGGGACCCCCAAGAAATTGAAATGTCCATGGGCTAATATGTGTCAATTTGGGGGTCCTTTACGCGAAAACCACTGTTATAGATTTTGAATGGTGTCGAGCAAACGTATATACCTGGATATGAATAGTGCTTTATGGATTCAATCTTGACACATTTTACACGTTTCTACAGCCTTGTATCGACTCACTGCCTATAAATGTTAACCACGTGCTTTCAGCAACATGGCGGCCCGCGTCTCTGTTACTTGTGCTGTGCACACACTTCCAGTGAGGAGGACTTTTTACATCGCACAGTTTAACACATTGGGACAATGTCTGCCGCTCCAGCATACAGTAAGCGGTGTTAGCTGGTGGTGTTTGGCATAAGTACTGTATTATTCCAAAGATTTGGGGGAGCCATCATGGTAAATGTGGGTTCATTCCCACGTGGAGTTGTCCTCAGTTAACCCTCATGGAGACCCACTAACCGTGTTGCCATGTCGGCTTATTATAAGTGACTTTGGGCTTCTATTTCTGTAAAGTTGCTTGTAAATATTGGTAGTTGCGTTTTTTGGGGCTAGTTTCTAAAGTGTACTTATTTAGGCTTGCTTTCAATTTTTTTTTTTTTTTTTTTAAACCGTTTAAACAGTGATTCCCAAATATTTTCATAAATGTTTTGTGGCCACTGCCCAGGGACATTTGTGGTGAATGTTAAAAAAATATTCCATTTTATTGCAAGAGTTTTTGAAAATAGCAGATCTACAAGCTCAAAACAGGTCGTGACACGTTGTAAGCTTGTAGATTGGCTATTTTCAAATTGTCGCGGCAATTAGGTTTAAAGTACTCATGATGTGGCCTAAGTTGATTCTTTTGGGCTTGTTTTCCTAGACCGGTTTGCTTGTTTCTCTCGCTAAACCTGGCAACACTGCAGTCACCCCTCATGGAGACCCACTAACCTCGTTTCACCCACAGAGCTATGGTTCACATCAGCTAGCTTCAAGTGAACAAAGATTACGTTTTCAAATGGTGTAATCTTTCGAGTGTCTTTACCCAAAATATACTTTACAGTGATTGATGTACAGTATTTATTACTATGTTGCCTTTTTTAATAGCCTAACCCTAACATACATAATAATCAAATACATACGTCTTCCTTTAAGTTGAGTGGTTTGTATATTATCCTTAAAAGTTAAATGTCAAATCAAATGTACTGTTCCTTAAGTGTTTTATATGCTTTGAATCCAATTATTTGAATTATGGGACCGTGTCTGTTCCCCGGGTCCTACCGCTGTGTTTCATCTTGGACTTGTTAGTTGGACTATACATTAATCAGTTATTTTGTGTAGGTTGAAAGTACATTTTGACATTTAAAGAAGGTTTTAAGGCAACTATCATCTGACATATTCAGCTCAATGTGATGGACAGCCAGAGTCAGTCTAGCCTCAGGTCACCTCAGGTCTTAAAAAACAAACAGAGAAATCAACATGTTGTATATCACCCCACATCAAAGTGTCAGCAGAGATCCTCAAGTATCTTTGAATAAAATAGAGCTGTGAGTCTAGCTTGTTTCTTTTTTCCTTTTAAAAAAAACGTGCTGTGTGATTTATGTTTTATTTTTATTTTTTTGTGCCACGGTGGCCAGCTAAAAATAACTCATTCACAGATATGGCCCCCCTCTTCTGTACAGTTGAGTTTACTTGTACTTAGAACACTATCTTCAAGGTCCTACCTGAAGACGCATGGTGTGATGCACACAGCCCTCCAAAGCCTAAGAGGCTCTGTTCATAACTGCACTATAGTCCCAGGTTTGCAGAAGGTTGCATACGTTACTGTTCAGGTCAGTTCCCCATAGCTTTGTTTGATTGGCTCAGCAGCAGATTTGAACGGGTAACAAATATGATGCCTTCACCTGAGTCAATCAAAGCCAGATATGGGAAACTGTCCCGGAAGATGGAACAGGAAACGGATGTCATCTTCTGGAAACCCAGAACAGCAGTCAATGCACAGTGACAGAACCTATTTATATGAACATTGTCATATTATTTCCTTTGTCTTATTGGCAAGTACTGACTGAACCTTTTTTCCACCAGGGTGTGTATTAGAATCTGGGAAGGAGATTCTATTTAATCCTGAGGATGATGACTTTGAGCATCAGCTGGACTTGAGAATGGTAAGTGTTAGAATGTCCAATTTGTTGGATAAGTTGCTTAACTTGTATTTGTATACATTTTTCCATAAACAAATTAAAACCCTTTGCATTAGTGCTGTGTATACCGTCTGAACTTTTACTTTGCTCAAAGGCAGAAAGTGAATGTTCAGGGTTGAGGAAAAGTAAACTACCAGTTCCAATTATGTTCTTACATGCAAGCTAGTGGTCAACGATCTAAGATATTTGTACCTTTTCCATATCATCGGCTGATATGCTGGCAGATTTTAAAATATCAAATGAATTGTCACTAAATTGTCTTTAGTGACTGCTGGGAAATCTAATTTCAAAAGCTGCATGTTTGAGAAGTCATTTAACTAAAAATGCAATTGTGTGGCATTGAAGACAAAATAAACGTGTACTGACATTTTACTTTACTATAATTAAACATTGGTACAAATTTCCAGCTATCGGCTCACTCAATCAGTAAGAGAAATTAGTCTTCTTGACCCATTACTGTACATGTTGGGTCGACAAATGTTGACCCAACATGTAAAGTAGTGGGCTTTTTCATCCAGGTTTGACATTAGTCCTTGACTTCCTTAGGCATGTGTGGACACAAACACCAAAGATGAACTTCACATCGTGGAAGTGGAAGGACAGGACCCAGAAGGCCAGACAGTCACGGCTGTGTTGGTTACACTGAAGCCCTCTTCACTGCCGAGTGTGAGTATAAAATATTTTTCAGGCAAATGTTGAAATACAAGATGGGGCTACACAAAGCCTCCTCTGTAGAATTACTGGAGCCTCAGTAATGCACCTCATCAAGGAAATCTTGAAATAGGCTAATTGTTTTTCCTATTCCTATATTTTTCACTTAGACACTGAGTTCACTGTTGGGAACTCGAGGTTTCAAAACATGAACGTTGTTCATCATTGTTACAACTTCAGTATGCTGATTTATGTGTTAAAACATGAACGATATTCATCATTGTTACAACTTCAGTATGCTGATTTATGTGTTGTTACAGGTGTGTCTTGGTGGTTTCAATATCACTCCCCCAGCTGTGTTCCGTCTCAAGGCTGGTTCTGGTCCAATACATATCAGTGGGCAGCACCTTATCAGTGAGTATTATTACAGTAATACCAGGGATATGATTTGGAACTGTTTGCAAAGATATGACATTTACCAAGAAAAAAATGTTATGATAGGGTTGATAATGGACAGTCAAGTCTGATAAACGTTTACCTGCAATATGGCATTCCTCATAGATCACGCCAATAGACCATATAGACCATATAGACCATATTCACATTACGCCGTGTGAATATGGTCTATTGTGATGATTGTTTAAAAACTAGCGATATGCTCTGTGCGTAACTGTAGTCCAGGGTTGTTGCGTGGCAAGGGTAGACATAAAGGGAAATTTGCCACTGGCTCAGGACATTTGTGCAGTATTTATCCCCATATTAAGGAAAATGAACTAATTTGATCCCGAATTTCCGCCAAAAGAAAAATTCTTAATCTCCCCCCCCCCCCCCCAAACGAACCCCATTTCATATCATGTGTAAATAATTAAATTGTATAACTTCTAAAACTAGCTACTATACATTACATTTCTATAAAGCAAATGATTAAAATAATGTTTGATATAATGCTAAAAGTACCCCATTCAGCTGGAGATGTTTCCACCCCATTCTACTCCCACTACAGAGTTATTTTTTACATTGAGAATCTAAAAAATAAACGTATTGAGTTACATTTGTACATCTGTTTGGAGAGAAACTATATTTTCTTCAACTTTTTCAGCGGATGCTTCAAATCCATGTCAGTAAAATACATTTTCAAAGTAAAAAATAACTCTGTGACCCAGGGGGATGGCGCCCTCTAGTGCCCTCTGCTCTATAAAGCACATGTGCAGACGCCTTTTTGGTGGGGTTCCTTGCGTTAGTCTTGTTTTTAAGAATATCTGAAGGAGATAACCTTTATTCTGCTAGTAGAGCCATTTGGCACCCTTTTTTTTGTGCTTCTTATTGCTAGTGATGGGAGGTGACCAATCGTTTGATGAGGATGACGATGATGATGAGGAGGAAGAAGAGGAAGACGTGAAATCCTCTAAGAAAAGACCTGCACTGATGGCTGGGCCCAAGTCATCGGTGTGTATATATTTTACAGTTGGCTTAAAACATGTTATCAATTAGTTCATCAGTATCTAAAATAAACCACCTCTGTTCTTCTTAACAGAAAAAAATCAAGTTGGTGGAAGCCGATGATGACGACGATGATGATGAGTGGGTGTATAACTTATTCCACTTACGCACTGTTAATAGTACTAACACAGCAGGTGATTTTAAATATTTGTTTCTTTTCCTTTTTGAAGGGAGGATGATGAGGAAAGTGAGGAAGAAGAATCCCCCGTCAAGGTCAAGAAGGCAGAAAAATCCCCTCTGAAGGCAAGGGGGCACTATAACTGATCATTTTATCAGTTAACCCATTAAGACCGGGAACGCATCTGTGTAACCACTTAAACCATTATTTTGTGCTTTTGGCTGTTCAAAAATAGCAGATATGCAAGCTCATAGTGCTGTGCTATGAGCTTGTAGATCTGCTGTTTTAGAGAAATCGTGAACATTTGTGCAAATCTTTGAATAAACATATTTTTTTAAAGCACTTTTTATTTTACCCAAATCTTTGCTTCTGGGGGTCCCTGGAACAATATTTTCAGATGGCCGGGGGGGGGGGGGATCCGCCAAATGCATATAATTTTGGAGGTCCTTGACAAGTTTCAGAACCACTGATATTATAGTAACATAAGTTTTTCAGAAAACTATTAGGATATTTGTAGAATCCCCAGAAGCAAAGATTTGAGTTAAAAATGTTTGCTTAAAAAAAAAATATATATATGCAAAGATTTTTCCAAAAATAGCAGATCTACAAGCTCATAGCGTGGCACTCTGTGCCGCGCTATGAACTTGGAGATCTGCTATTTTTGAATAGATAAAGAAATCTGAAAATGACAGATGCGTTTCTGGTCTTAAAGGGTTAAATATGTTTGAACCCTACTGACTGCTCCTTGAAAGTCTACTTTAACCTAGTCATTAACAGTTTGCCATGACTTTGTTTACAGGCCAAGGCAGCCACACCCAAAGGCAAAGGCCCTGCTCAGAATGGGAAGAGTCCTAAACCCAGTACACCTGCGGTAAATTATTTTCCTTTGTTTTGTCATGTTGTATACAGCATGCACACACTAAATGCAACACACTTCTAAATCTAATTATTTGCCAACGCACATTCCCACTAGGCTGAGGAAGAAATGCCACCCTTTTCACATTGGCCTGTTATAGTGTTATGTTGGATGCTTAACGTATTCTCTTGGTAAATTATGTCATACTGTACTCCTTGCAGGCCAAAAGTCCTAAAAATAAGGCTAGGACCCCCAAACCCCAAACTCCCAGTACACCAGCAACATTTGAAGGAACAAAAGCCAAGATGCTGGAGTCGGTGAAGAAGGTTGGTATCAGTAATGGTCCCTTTGTTTAACAGGAATATATGCTCAACTTGATACAATGTGCTCTACGTACAGCTCTCCCAGTAATAATATTTAATATCACATGAATGTGACGGGCAAGACACACTTCTTCATTGTTAAAAGAGAATCGCTACTGGCACGATGAAGATTCTTGTCTGAAATGTTCATGCAATGCCCTAGAATTTTGTTATTCTCTTTATTTAATACAACTTAAATTGAATGCATGGATTTATTATTGTCTTGTAACTTGCAGAAAACCTGTTCATTTTGGTCTTTTTTTCTTCCATTGTTACAGGGAGTTGGACTGCCAAAAGCCCAGCTCAAGTTTGAGAACTTTGCAAAGAATGGCTTTAAAGTGACAGACTCCAAGGTAAAGTTAATGTAGTTATCAGTTAGGCTTTTATGGAAGCATTCATTGTAGCATAGGCAGTAATGACATTTTGTTTGGGTGACTGTCATGTTCATACACTTTATTGAAGCGTTTGACATGTTGATACCACCTCGGTAATGTTTTAACACTCATTATTAGGTGACAAGCTCTCTCAATGCTAAGGATCATTTTAAATGTCTACCATTAGGTTTGGGTAGGCTCCATTAATTATGTATTTGCTTAATCACAGAATGCATTTTATTTGGTACTTGTTTTTTAATGTGCAGTGCCTGCCAGGCATTTAGTACATTTTCTTTGACCGATGATGCGAAACATATATGACGATAGCATTCTGTGGAGAAATATAAGACATGGTGTATTTCACATATACAGTGTATGATCTCACGTGTTCTGAACAATTGGATTTGCATTCAAAATCTGCAAATGTTATCTTTAATGCCTCATTCATTTCAAGTGACATTTTCTGACATGACTTGTGCGTGCAGTCAGTTCAAAATGTTATTTTTGTTACCATGCAACAAAGTGTAAATTAGCCTTCATGCTAGCAAGTTAATAGAAGATAGGAATATCCAACCAGTGACCCCCACTGGCTCATCCCCTTCATAATCTATTTAATATGCCCTAGGGATGCACAATATATCGATATTATCTCAATATTGTGATGTGAGACTAGATATCGTCTGGGATTTTGGATATTGTAATATATGATCACTTAAGCCATATTTTATACTTCGAAATTGTCAACAACAAAAAACGAAAGGAAAAAAAATCATCATACGATATTCCAGTCACGATATTGCCTTTGAGGTATTTGGTCGAAAATGGAGATATTTGATAAGTGTCCATATCACCCATCCCTAATATGGCCACAAGATAAAAAGAAGCATTCCAAGACTTTATGCAGTCCAGGCTAGGTGAATGGTGCAACTTGGTACAAAGATATGAAATTGTTGTCACTTAATCAGACACCCACCATGGTTGAGGTGACATTTCACTGTCATCAGAACAAATGTATTATAAAAATAAGCTAATTTAGTTCCACCACAACTAAATGAAAAATTACACTTTTCTTACAATATGTTTGCTTCAGCATGTATGGTGAACATGTTGACCAATATGTGTATGTATTTCCCTATAGATGGTTGCTGACCTGTGGAAGTGGAGACAGACTGTGACTGATGCTAAATAATGTGGTCCAGGGATTTTCACTTCCTTCATCTCCCTCCTTACATATTCTTCCTCGCAAACCTTCTGGAGTCTCAGCCAGTGCCTCGTCTTTCCCATTGTATCCATTCAAGTTGAGTCCAGCTCCCACCACCCTGCTGTATCAGAGACTTGAGAGGAACTGATGCCATGTGTATGAACACAACAGGGCAGTGACCTGTAAAGTCCTGTCTTTGAACTACCCTCTCGGGCGGTACGCAGTATGTGGATATTGTTCCAGGTTTAATCAGATCAGGAGATCCAACTTGGAAAGTTGCATATGTGGCTTCTTTATTATTGTATTGTATGGCACCTAAGAAAGCATGCAGGAACTGCCCAAGGCTTTCCGTGGTCTTTCTTTTGATAGGTTGATTGGGCCTCATGCAGGATCTGTGCATGCACAAATTCTGGCATCAATTCCTGAGTGCAGTTTTAATAACATTCAAGCCCCAACCAATTTGAGACACCAGTCTTACTTCTTTTCTTGAATTAAATAATTAAACTTATTTTTTTGTGTTCAATTTGTCTTTCCACATAGAAACCAACTAATGGCCCATTGCATAGTAAAATCTGAAATGAACTACTCTAAACTTGTTTTTCTTTTGCCGTCCACGATTCTATTTAATCAGGATAAAGAGTTCCATCACCATAAAATTAGGCCTTTGCAATCTAGGTCAGGCACATATGTGGAATTTGGGTGTGGCCTCTTGGTTCAGTTGCCAATTTTATTTTTTCATAAAAGTTTGAGATTAAGAAAATGTTCCGTTAGTAAAATGCCATTCCATGTTAAGAATGTATTTAATTTTGCTTTGCTGTGTGGTTTGTGTGGGCTCAGTTTTAATAAATGAATGCTTATGCGAGTCCATTGAAAACATTTACTGTAGTGTTGAGGAGCATCCCTTTGTACACTTTCGAAAGGAAGATTGTCTTCTTTATGAAGGGCGAGCTATAAAGTAATACTGTATGTCGGAATCGGATTACAGAGATGCTTAACGCAGCAACAGGTCCTTCAATGGCTCTTGCATGTTATCTTCATTTTCTGTTGCTGTTTAACAAAATGTAACAATTTTATGTTAAGTTCAAGATTTGATCTATTGTTGCTGTAAATTAGATTTTATATCCTTGTGCTGCTATTTGTTTTAGTACTACATTGAAGGTTACAGGAAAGAAATTGTTCACTGCTTTGTTTAATAAACAAATATATTGACTTCCCAAGTAAGATTTCAAGCTTCAGTGATGGTTTTGAGAAGTGTATGTATGCTGAATTCTGCAATTCAATTCTCTGCATCCAATGGAAAGCACTACATGATGCATGCAGACTAGAAATGGGACAGTACGCACCACAGTAATTATACATACATTCCATAACCAAGCCATCTCCTAGAGAAGGAGAGATGCCCCATTTGCTAGCTGGTTCTGGGACAGATACCCCACTAGACTAAACCAGATTATAAGAAACAAAAAAAGAAACTCAGACATTTGGAAAGAATCAACCAAAAAAACGGAGCAAGTTGGAATGCTATTTTGCTCTAATGGAATATTTGACCATTGACTGATCTCAAACTTAGGGCATCCTTATACGTAGACACAGTAAGCACAGATCTGGCTCCCAAGAGAAGACAGACTCCACTGACTGAGCTGCACTTTTTAACTACCTGCCAACTGTACCAAGTCAGAGAAACGTAGTTCCTACGGACTACATACACCCCAAAAAAAGAAAACACGACTAACACATTCTGCTGGGTGAAGTACAGCAATGTGCAAGCACAGCAGCGAGATGTGAGCTTTTGTGACAGGGAAAGGACATCCAATGGAATACAGCCACAGTGAAGACCATAAATCATGTGTATTCACACTATCTACAGTAGAGCTGTAGATAGTGAATACACATGATTTATGGTAACATTGCAATGGATACTCTGTGTCTGTGTGTGTGTGTGTACTGTATCCATTGCAATGTTACCGGCCTTGTACATGCATGTACATGGCCATCCTTGAACATTTGTTTTTGCAAAATGAAAAGTAAACATGCTCTACGGTAGCAATATTATTTTAAACATAGCCAATATATAGTATGTTAAAATAAACTGATCAGATGTATCCATATAAATTAAATGTATTAAATTAAACATTTTCCACATTTTGTATTTCATTGTGTTGTTGCCTATGTACTCCACAAGATGGCGATAATGCCAAAGGAACTTAAAAATCGTTCATCTTAGGATGCCCAAGTTCCTTATGTGAACCATTCGTGTGAAGTCGTCAACCTGCTGTGGCTGTCACAGATCCGGTTTGGCAGCATAGGCTTCTTCCCAGAGTGCAAGTTTGAGCAAGGATTAAAACTCCTAAACATTGTTTTATCAAAAGTTAAATAGCTAAATATTACACAGTTCATTATGTTCCATCAACTGCTACTGTGTGGATGGTTAAGCAAAGGAAAATAAAAAACAAAGAACTCAGATATTTAACAAACCGTTTAGTAGGTTTAAAATGAACAAGATTCACAACAGAGTGGTTTGATGACAATGTGGAATGGTGCTTCGCATCAACAATTACAATGCCAATCAAAATGTATATTTAAATTAAATTAAATTAAATAAATATGGACAATTTCATACTGGTGATTCCTTCATTTTGAAAATGTGTGTCTGGGTATCCTCCATTTGGCAGTGAAAAATGTGCATGAATCAATGACAGTACAACGTTTCAGTTTTATTTTATGTACATCATGAAATAATCAAATTCCTAACACATGTAAAAACATAACATTACATTTTGTAAGTGTGGAAACAGTTATTGTAAGTGTATGGTAATGGCAGTATCCATTTAGGCACAAAATGGTGCTTAAATATACTACCTGACAATTGGTATTACAGTCCTCCGACAACAAAAACTTTGGCAATCATAAGGCAAAGGCTGGGTATAATAGCAGTACTACTGGATTATTCGACTTTGTTTTATCGTTTTATCATTCTACTTAGGCACTTCAGAGATAATGCCACAGTGCCATTATGTTCTGTTGACATTTGAATTACATTCATAAAATGAAGGCAAGAAGAAATAAGGCACAAACAGAAAATAGCTTCTGCACATTTTAAATGCTGGAATTTAAATGACAAGAAATCTGTACACCTGTGTTTGTGTGTCATGTATTCAGAGCTCCTTGTTGCCATGTCCCATTTTTGGGCATATATAGCATGTGAAAAATGTCAACATGACAATTTTAACAACATACAGTCAGGTTATACTGAAGTGTGTCAAGTTAAAAATTACCATCTAAAAAAACAAACATAATAAAGCCTCTTCTGATTAGCAGTCACTCCAATTGGACAGGGAACGCGAGTTGAAGTAAACATGAGCTGTGGTCTAAATTTGTTGTTTTATGTTAAAATAACATTACAATAAAAAAACAGCATCATCAAAAGCAACATAAAAAATAAAGCATACACTGTACACGGCTACTAGAATATAATTAAAACCATATGCTATCGAGTTGGACCAGTGTAGATGTGAAAGCTCCAGGCACTGGCTACCATCCTGTTCAAACGTATTCCTTGGAGCTGCTGGGGGGTCTGTTAGAGATGGGATATTTGGGTGAAGGTTTGCCCCTCGGGCAGGATGCCGCCAGCATGCCACCCCCGACTACATCCAGGAAAGCTCCAGCCCAGGCAATGAAGATGGCTGACCCAAATTCATACCTGCAGAGTTGGTGGGAAAATAAATTATGTCAAATGAATTCAAATTGTATGTGTGCAATTCATACCATCATGATGAAATATAGAGTGGGGGGAGTTAGTTTGACCTGGGGCTAATTTATTTTCAAAGCCAATAGACGGCGGGCTGGAAAATAATAAATGGCTAATTCAAGAGCTGGAACTCTATATACCGCCTATACTGTATATTGCTATAAAAGTTAATAAAGATGTGTGGTATAACTGCATACTGAGAACTGTGTGTGTAATCAAATGTTACAGGTGCAGATAGAAATGCTTGTGCAATCATTTTGTGCAGACCATATCCTTGGAGTACATTTAGTTCATTAAAAACTCTAAGAGCCCTTTTTATCTGGGGACAGTCATTCCTTTTTGAACAGAGATAAACAAGAGCCCTTTCACCATTTAATGTCGCTTCTTAGATATGGAGAGAAACAGTGTATTGTTATTGTAGGTACATTTTAAACAAGAGAAACCTTTCAACCAAAAGTCTAAAGAGGAACATTGACAGTGAAAACAGGACATTCAAAGAGAAATGGAGAGATAACTATGCTTTCATTCTAGCCGGTTTCATCAATGTCTTTTCTGTCCACATCCTTCCTTGATTCCACTAGAGCTGCAACTATCGATTATTTACTTAGCAATTATTCTATTGATTACATTTTCAATTAATCGAGAAGATATTTTTTTAGATAAATCGATTCACCCCTTCAAACATTTTTATACTTCACACACAAAAAGTGCAACACTCTTTTGAAGCATTCCACCTATACTGACATGCCCAAAATGAGGATTGATTCATTCATTTGATTAAATTATCAATTATTTTATATAAATCGATTAAATTGAATAGTTCAATTTAACAGTGGCACCCCTAGATTCCACTAGATTTGACTGTGTCTGTCATTCAGGCTCAAAATGGATAAAATATAATAAGCATTCTTCAGGTGAGGGTAGATTCTCTACATGTGGGAAAGTCAGTCAGATATTTTAAATTTGCCGGAATAAGGAATATTATCACGGGCAGGCTAGTTCTTCTCCATGGGTAGTCTGTTGACTACCACTAAAATATATTAATCAATGAAACAACGTTAATCAAAGCATCCCAAGAAAATATCAGGTATGGCGAACAGGAATATATGCACGGGTGCATAATGTAGAAATGCCCATTTACCCCCATAATGCATAGTTTATGCTCTCGTACGACGGTGTTCCGACTTACTTGGTATTGACAGGAGTGAATGGATTGTAGAACGCCTGGATAATGTTGTGAGCAAACCAAGAGCAGGCGACGATCGCACTCAGAGCTGTGGAAAGGTGGGGAAAACGGCATCTTAATTATGACTGAGGAGAGTGAAAATAGCAACAATTTAGAGAATAATAAATAATAAACAAATACCAAAAATCAATAAAAACAAAAAGTAGAGCTTACATCCAAGCAGAAGGATGATGCCGGCAGCCATGGCAGTGCGGGACTTTTTTGTTTTGTCGTCTCCTCCACAGGTGGTGCACTTCATTCCCATAGTAGCCACACCGAGTCCTACCACCGTTACAAGGATGCCTACGATCATAAGGGCACGGGTAGCCTGAAGAGCACCTGGGTGGGTGAAAAGGGAGAGTCAAGTCATGTGACAAAAATAAAACACATGGGAACAATCACAAGACTTTACTAGACAAATAACTTAATCCCCCTTAACTGAACTAACTGGTGTGTGTGATATGAATTTCTGAAGTGGACGGCCCCACACAGGGTCCTAAAAAGCATTCTTTGATTAGGCCACAGGATTGTTTACATTTTAACACAAGAATTATATTTAGTGTACTCGGATACAAACCATTTGAGGAAACTCGTAAACCAGTTAAAACATTCGGTAACATTTTGTACACTCTGAAGAGTTAAATTTACACTGAACAACTCCTCGCTCCTATGTCACATTGGATCTAGTCTCGCGTAGCCAGACCCCACAGAAAATGAAAAACAGCGACCTCTGCTTTTCTGATATTCTGTGGAGTCTGGCAGGAGTATAATGTTAGACTAGAGCGCAGGGAAACACCGGTTTCATGTCTGCCTATAGCGCATCACTTCCGGTTGGTGCGACCATGTTTTCATTCCCACTAACAATATTTCTACACGGAACACTAACACCACTTCTCCCAGAGAACATGGATGGTTTTGGTTATAAGCCCACTTGTTTCTATGATGAAAGAGTAATTTAAAATGTGAATATCTTTCCGTGGTTTTGTCCGCTCCGAGGACGCTATTGTTAAATTAGTTTCGGCTAGTTTCGAGGGGGGGAGGGTGGATCATGGTGGATGGACACGTGAATCCCGCCCACTACATTTGATTGGGTAAAGCGCGGCCCACTTCCTGATCTGAAGGCACGCCCACTTTTAGCCAATGCGCACTGGTTAGGACGAACCGCTCCGACAGATTCCACCGCAGGTCGGAATCTGTTCTTGAGAGATTACATTGGATCAGCCACTCCCCACCCCACCCCCATGCAGCAGAAACGGCCTCTAACCGGAAGCCCTGTGAAACTCTCTTGGGTGTAGGTTGTCATGTCAGAAAGAACAGGTCTAACCAGTTAAGCGCATGTAAGGTCTCAGGTTTCACTCCAACCAAGACAAGACACTCCCTCTGCGTGCTGCACACAACCTGCCTTTTTCAACAGGTGGATTTTCCCTCAGCTTGATTCTAGCATTAAAATCAAATACAGGCCTCAGTATCCAGTGGTAGATTTCAGTATGTAGATCTTATGGTCATGGCTTAACACCTTCATCTTTCTATCAAAAGACAAGTAGTGAAGTAAAACAATGCTACTTTCCTATTTTATATTTGTGCCTAGGCCTGATTAATTCTAAAGATACCATTTGAAGGATTCCACTATTCATAATAGTAGTCACATACATTATTTATGTATGGACTTGCTCCATATCTGGTGAAAGCTTTAATCGCACCACATTTATCAAGATTGGCTTGTGCTCATGTTTACAGAGGCGATAAGATATATTGTTTTACAGACATCTTATCAAATGTTTTGATAACTGAAATGGTTTTACAGCCACTAAAACATAGGAAATTGGTATATTATCTAATCTCACTCAAATGTTTACCTATACAGCTACAAACATGCCGTGCCTGCCCTTAAGGTGAAAAAAGGCATTCAAAGAAAAGACTAATAAATACAAAAATTGAAACAAATACTCCAATTCTTATGACTGCACAGGGTGATACTCATTTGAAGGTACTGGTAGTGACAAACACAATGGTAAAGGATTGTATAGTTGTAGTCAGGTTAGGTAACGCGATGTCATGTTATATTTTGTGTTAAAAGAACTAGGCGTGTATGGTTTGGTTCATAACTGCCACAAACAGCACAGCACACAGCTAAAAGTCTGGGAGTATAAGGAACAACAGTTTGAATAGCCACTTTGTCAAATCACCTTTAATAAATATTATAGCCAGTTTCTATGATGATTATTGGAGTAGCTACTTGCATTTGGACTGTCCAGTACAGACTGTACCAGATGAGAGTCAGTCCCAACAGCTGCAAAATGTCAAGGAATTTAATGTAAATTACTGTAGGCTATTTGACACCAGTCAAATGCATGTATTGACCCAGTAAGGTATTTATCCATGTTGACAAAACAGTGGGCTGTAGGCTATGTGATGTTTTGCCTAACACAGTCCCCCGGCCCTTATCTAGGCCTACCACCTTGAGAACACGTTGCAAACATCTAGAACAGGTTTTTTTTCCTTGGTGGTGGAATTGCCACAATACAGGTACAGGACAATGGGCTCTAGATAATCATTACCTCCTAGAGGACAAGTCAGCCACATTTACTGAAACTCATTTTGGCTTTCTCTTAGTGGCAATGAAAGAGGAATAGCCTATGCCTTTAAAGTTTGTAGTGTGGGCTAAACTTACTGATTTTACCCCAAAATGACAGATGAGGACTCATATAGTGTAGGCTAGTATGGCTACACATAACAAGAAAGTCCTGTGAGGTAAACGTCATGGGGACTGGCTGGGTTAATGAGTGTAGGCCTTGGTTACAGGAATCAGGCCTAGTAGCTACAAGATCCACTCTCAGCTCTAGTATAGAAAATGGGAAGCAGCAGTGGTGGAAAAAGTACTCCCATGTTTTACTTAAGTAAAAGTATCAATATTGCACTATAGAAATACTCTGTTCCAAGTAAAAGTCCGGAATTGAAAATGTGCTTGCAATAGTTTGCCTCTGAGATGTAGTGAAGTATAAGTAAAAATACTGAAAATTGGAAATACTCCAGTACAGTAACAATACCTCAACATTGTACATACAGAACTTGAGTAAATGTACTTAATGTACTTAAGTTACTTTACACCACTAGCCTACAACAGGTGCAGATGATTTACTTAACGCAGTTGTTTCAGCAATGCTGTTTTGCTACTCTCCAACAGAATGGATGAATAGGCCACTGTTCACTTACTGTCCAGCTGTAGAATGGAGTCGTACACCTTGCACTGGATCTGGCCAGTGCTCTGGAACGCACACGACATCCACAGTCCTGAGTACATGGCCACCGCGGTGATGATGTTGTCACCGACGTACGCAGACATCTTCCACTGAGGCAAGATCGTGCCGATTATTAATCCGATCAAGCCTAATAACGACAGGGCAAATCCCAAAATCTGCATCCCGGAGTTGGCCATTTTAAAGTCCTTCGGAACGACTCGCTCAAAGACAACAAAAAAAACTATGTCCACCTGCTGAAAAGATGATCCTCAAATCTGATGGGTTTCTTAAATAATCTTTTAAATGTTTCCAAAGAAAAGGTTTAGCCAGCAATGCCTAAATATTTAGAAAGTTACTTCTTTTGGCTTTCCACAATATAAGTTGGGAAAGCGGCAGAGATTTTTCGCTATTAAACTCGAAGACAACTGTTCCTCTAAACGCACCTGTTCCTCAGCAGCACCTTCAATGGGAAAGGAGCGACGGGGACGAGCATTTTTAGGCGGTTTCAGTTCCAAGGGGGCGGGGACGCGCACGTAGTATCGACTCATCATTGTCTTCTCCCGCGAGCTGAAGTATCATGATGTCACTGCGTCTCATCCGCCCACCTGCCCGGTGCACCCACCTGCACCACCCCCGCACCCACACTGAAAGGCACTGAAATAACCCATAGGCTGCCTTTGGCTAAAAGTAAACAAAACCAACTATACAACAACACCAATGGTGGAAAGTTTAGCTTTAAGTACATAATTGTGTTAGACACAAACCACAATAGAGATTTGGGGAGGGCTCGTAGACACTGATAACTGTTACTGTTATAATACTCAAGTACTGTACTTAAGTACAATTATAATCTTACTTTACTGGAGTTTTTCCAGTTTTCAATACTTCTACTCCACTAGGCTACATCTCATAGGCAAATATTGCGCTTTTTACTCCACTACAATTATCTGAAAACTTTATCACTAGTTACTTTGTAAAACAAAACATACATTAACACTTCAGACCTATTATACATTGACTATTTGAAAACAGCCCGCTTGGATTCCATACATTTGGAAACTTGTGAAATGGGACATTGTGCATGAGTACTTTTTAGTACTTACTGTAAGTATATTTTGATGCCCATACTTTTGTACTTTTACTCAAGTACATTTTGAATACCGGACTTATACCTGTAACAGAAGATTTCTACATTGCAGTAATGATACTTTTACTTAAGTACTTTTACCACCACTGCTATTCACAACCATTTCATGACGCTTTGAGACATCATTCATTTCATTTATAATTTTATTGTCAAATGCATTGCTGATGCTGAATCTGTAAATCATAGTCTAATTGTTATGAATTTCCTTTTTTCCCTTTCTTTTATTGTACAGTTTCAACTTCTCTGTTTCCTCACTCTGTGAGGAAACAGAGAAGTCGCATCACATCATTATGTTGATTTTGATTGTTTGGTTTGGCTGTGTAGGGCTTGGTAATATTTATGTATTTATTTATTTACATTAGTTCCAATAATATTAGTTCAGTCTACACAGCATGGGCTTATAGATAATAATAATAAAAAATAATAATGATAAAAAATATTTAACATAATTATAAATGACTTGATGACAAGTGATATTTATCCAGTAGTGTAAAAGAACCATTATGGAAATGTTATTCAACAGCCAAAACAGTATAGGCTACTTTATTATGTGAGGTTTAAGTTTCCTCAAATTCGTAGGTCAGTAAGGGAACACATAGCCTATAGTTCCTATCCATTGTATAGTTGTATTTTTCCATTTTGAAATGTAGGTCCTATTGAAGGCATAATGAGTGTAAGGTTTTAACTAGGTAGGATTTTATTTATAAATATTCTTATTTCAAAACGTGCATTTGACCAATATATTTGGTCAAATACATTGGTAAAGTGTTGTCTAGCAAACAACAGAGCCTTGCATTTATTTGATGAAATGTATTATTATCAAACCCAGAACCTAGTGATGTAGGTTGTCAGCTTTTAGATCTGCTTTTTAAAATAAATTAAACAATAATAATAATAAAAGATAATGCCTTTAGAAAAATGTGCCCAAAATAGGGATACCAGGATTAATGTGTTTAACATAATTGTAGTAATAAATAGTTAAATAGTGATATTGTCAAAGAATATCAGACATTCTATTGTTCAGAATACATTTACCAAAAGGAAATGCATGTATTTAATTCTGTCCAGAAGCAGGGATAAAAACCTATCCTCACTGGTGATCAAAATGAATGACCAGATATCAAAACAGATGCATGGATAACCCCCACAATCGAACCCTTGGTTACTCAAGCTATGTGTTGGCCATGTGTTATTCCTCACACTCACGCTTTTGTGTGAGCGTGTGCTGCTGTCACAACACAACCTTTGTTCACCCATTGCTTGAACGTGTCAATTTTATTATTAACTTGCAGGCTAGTTACGCAGAAATATGCATTTTGGGGGCAATTCCAGGGCACTGCCAACATGATCAAAGTCACCTGCTTGTGCAGAGAATTCTTAATGTCACATACAAATAGTGAATACTGTTTTTGCATGTACTCATGCTTGTGTGTACAAACTGTATCCTCCTGCAATAGGTCTTTATTTCACTAGTGAGTTTGTAATGAAAAATGATATATATCAAATTATTGGTTTTCCACATAGGTCAGTCATTGTTCTGTGATTTGCATGCTTAATGTGTTTGTGTGTGTACTATTCTATTCATTTTAGGGTGCTTCTTGAGGACACTCTACATAGTGACTGCACCTGTGTCATGTAACATTATATTTATTTGCATCTGTGACATTGTAAAGTGATTCAAATGTTTGTTATTGTTTTTCATTATGTATGTGTTTTATATGCTGTTATCAGGGTGTCCTTGAAAAAGAGAGCTTGATCTCAATGGGTTTCCCCGAAAAAAAAGAAGAAAAAATACTTTTACACACCTTGATGTGATGCTATACTTAAAGGATCGCTATTTCAGCATGCAAACTTTCCATAAAGAGAAAGACTGTAGTTTCTATTAGCTTAGAATCCCCATTGATGATGTCATTGGTGTGCTGACATGTTGTTTTCTGAACTGTCCACAGCACACCAATGAGACACAGGGTGAGTAGATGGATATTGTGCCATCTAATAATGAGCATTAGGAGAAATGATTTGATGATAAGAAAATGGATGAAGTGCTCCTTTAAGGCCGTATAGTCTTAACTTACTCATACTCTTTCATATTTGTTTTCAATCTTTGCTCTATTAGTTATGAACTGTACCTTCTTTGAACTTGTTGTCATGCTCTGTTGAAACAAAAATGTAAAATGTATCTTCTCCTGTAGTAGATACAGTAGAGAACAGGTCAAGGACATAGTGAGCCAAAAATGCCATTGGTGATACTGCCTGAATCCTCTGATAAGCATGATTCACATTATTTACAGTCATACTGGAGTCTCCCATACTAATTACTGTAAGTGAAAATATTACTTTAAGGATAGATAATAGGGTAATGTGTTTTCTAGAGCTGACAGAAATTGCCATAGTAACATCATTCTGTTGTTTCTGAAGTTCAGGGTATAATATGGAAGGGATTCCACAAAATAGAATTGAACTCTGGGGTTGAACATGGCCTTTCAAACCTAATTTAGCTGATCTTTGATGCAATAGTGGTAGCCAAGACTAATCTTGTGCTGGGAAATTGGAGCATAATATGCAACAAACTCTCATCCCTCAAAAACTGCTATTGAGAATACTCTCAAAGCATTTCACCCTCAACTGCTGTTTACTGACCAACTGAAGTATACTTAACAAGGTATCGTATTGTTTCCATTTTCCTAACTGGTTATCTTTCAGATAGAAGCTATACTATCCTATATTAAAATTGTCTCAAGGGAGCACCGGCCGGTGGGCAGACAGACGGACCTCTGACATCACGCTCATGTCACCATGGCACAAAAGGGGGCATGCCCATATATGGGCATATACTGATGACATCAGGGATCTCCATTTATGGGCAGAAAAGGGACAAGGACCGACAGATACAGAGATCTCCATATATGAGCATAAAAGGGACTCTCCATCTGTGGGCATAAAAGGGACAAGGACCGACAAATCCAGAGATCTCCATATATGGGCATATCAGTCTCTCTGTGCAGTCTCCTCTGTGCAACCTAGGTGTGCCCGAACCTCTAGTTTCATTACATACGTATATCTGAAACTCAAACACTTGCTAAAAACAAAAATCAAAAATCTCATCACTCAATCTGAATTTACTTTTGAGTTCCTGATGACCCTGTAATCCAGGCAGCTCCTGACTGACTAAGAGCTTTATTTTTAGGTGTGCCATGACCCGAGGCAGCACTGTTTTCAGATGACAGTTTTGCTACTGCAATGTGATGTAATGGAGGTAGGGGCGGGACTCCAATAGATGTTGTGATCCAGCCTAAGTTTCATGAGACAACGCTGTTGCTGGCTTTTCTGTAAACAGTAAAATCCCCAGTGTTAATTTAACTCTGATAGCGTACAAAGGCAGACAAATGGAGCCACAGGACCATCTGGTTACATTTGTATACTCTGAGTCTTGATTTTATTAGTACACCATATTTATCCATAGCTGTATAAATCTGATGATGTTTTAGCTTTTTCCTTTGAGCCTGAAATGAATAAAGCTGTAACCTACAACATTATATGTTGCATGACTAGTTGAGCAACTACCAGTTACAGACAGACAGACAGACAGACAGACAGACAGACAGACAGACAGACAGACAGACAGACAGACAGACAGACAGACAGACAGACAGACAGACAGACAGACAGACAGACAGACAGACAGTCAGTCAGTCAGTCAGTCAGTCAGTCTGTCAGTCAGTCAGTCAGTCAGTCCCTGCCACCAGTCAAACAGGTTTACTGAACACCTTCATTATTAGGCTCCCTCAAAGCAGTGTAGAGGGAAAAGAGACAAAAAAACAAGACAAACCAAAATGTAAGCAATTAACATACAAATGCCTGCATATTACAGTAGCCTACTTACACAAGTACATTCCTGCTTAGTGCTCAAAGACAGCATTTGGTTGAAATGCATGGTATGTGCAGAGCTATTCAGTGTGAGATAAACATACATACAATACAGTGTAGATTATTTCATAATCACTTGTGCAATCTTAAAATATTTCAAACAGACATTCTTTGTGGTAGTTTTAGGTGTGGGGGCAGTCTGTTTTGGTTGTGTAGACTAGAGGTTTGACATGTGTGACTCATCTTCCAACAGAAACAGTAATGTTTTGTTTCGATGAGGGTGAGTGTTTGTCTTAGTTCACTGTCTCACTCCTCTTATAAAATGAATCCACTGTGCTATGAAAGGTGGGTCATACCAAAGTCAACACAGCTATTCAATGAATTGTAATATGGGCCAAGGTTTTGTATTATTACTTCAGTCTCAAGCTGACATATAGCTTTGTGAAAGCCTCAAAGCACTCTATAGCACCTATTCTTAAAATACAGACTAAAGTGGCAAATATGTTACTTGTGTCAGAATATATATATATTTTTAAAAGTGGATGTATAACTACTCACATTAAAATAAACCCCAATACACCAAATTTGACTTCAAAATGCTGAGATCCTCTACTTTTAAAACACAGTGATTAGAATATGCCTCAAAGCACTCACACAGTAATCATGAGTTTGGGAACTAAGATTGGTGAAGCACTACATGACAAAAGATCACACCAGGCTAAATGACAATAAATGAAACCACACAACTCACTGCTGTCATCTAGTGGAGAATAGTGAAAGCTATTTTTTTGTCATCTAATTCCAACACAGCAGCATTCAATGTGGCGCCTTAGTATTCTTGTTTATTTAAAACGATACCTGTTTTTTACTTCTGTGAAATGTCAAAGTTCGTGTTTTTCTTGCAGTGTTTTGGTTCCTGGCATTCAAATGAACTCCAACATCTCCTCAACTGAGAATTCTACCACATTCTCCAAAGCAGCCATGCAGTGTTTCTTCTGAGTTTGACATGGTCTGGCTGAACTCTGCAGCTAAAACACCTCAGAGGGTTATATTACTCCTCTTACCCAGTTCAAATAAAGGATGGTTATGATAAACATATATTTCAATATACAAATATACCACATCAAGCGTTTATTTGCAAAGAATGGCAATGTTCCAACAAAGGTGAAGCACGCCAGCAGCACACTTCTGAGTCAAACGTCTCCCCCACACTGTCTGAGAATGCCAGCAGGACTTGTTTTGTTTGTTGGGGAGTTCCTTCCTTTGTTGACAGCAATGTTAATCTATTACCTATTAACATACAAGAAATATGGCAAAGGTATGAAACACAATAGAGGGGAAAAGAATGGAAATACATAATTGGACTTTAATGATTGTCATACATGATGAAGGTGTCTGTAAAAATTGTGGAATTCAACTGGACCTGTAAATAAAGCCAGACAGACAAGTGGAGTAGTGCCTGCTCCCTGATTCAGGTGTCAGATGTCCATGACAGTAGGCCAGTGTAAATACCAAGCTCAAACTCATGCCAGCTGGTGATACCTGCTGCTGTGCATCCACCTGTTGGCTCTGTTTTATTTGATATGAGTTCCCCAGGGGAGTTTGGTAATTGATCACTTCCTCCTATCGTGTCTGTTTTACGCTTAGCAGGGACAGGGAGTGACCAGCATCTGAGCCATTGACACCAGAATTAAATGCAAGTCTAAAGTCTACCTAACTTTTCTGTATTTTGTTCCCTTTTCATCATAGCATTAACACTAAAAGCAATTCAGTGTCATGGGTACTTGGGTACTTGTCCAGTGCTAAAATATAACAGATAGATGCTCTTAATTGACAGTATGCAATGCATCCTATTTCAGTTCCCTGAAGTGCTATGAGAACGGTCTTGACTATTTTAGAATAGTCAAGACATTTAGGATATGCCTTAATCCATAGTCACTGCCTTTAAAAAACATAAAGCTCTGTTAAGTTTGAGTGTGTAAGTAAGTAAGTATATTTTATTTGTATAGCACTTTTCACAGAGAGGACTCACAAAGTGCTTTATGTACACTGTTACTTTCTGTGGGTGGTTATACAGAATAATATTATATGAATAGTCTAGATTCATGCATCCATGAGATTTTGTCACTAAAGCCTGAGGGATCAGAGGAGGAAAGGCAGATGGCTTAGTCTGACTGAGGTCACAGCTCAAAGGTGGGTTATTTGTGAAAGTCAGTGACAGCTCTTAGAACACAATAATCCAGCAAAGCTGATATTCTAGATCCCGCACTGTGTGCTGGCATAGGCCTGTTAGCATAATTACCTTTTTTTCATGTGGGACATAATCCGTCATCCATTTACCATGGTTATCACAGAGTGTCTAATGGAGTCATGAAGAGATGTAATTGCTACCGTTCAGCCGTCTTCTTTTTTTTCCTTCTTCTTTTTTTCACACAGATGATTATAAAGTCGATCAGACGGAGAAGAGTATTATATTTCTCAGCCCAGAGGCCTGAGTTCTTTGGAAGTTTTTTCTATTGACTCATGTGCCACATCTATGTTCTAAAACTTTAATTGGAATTGTCAATCAGACTCCAGCTGTACATAGCTAGCTTGGAACTGCAATCCGAGTTGTCTGCAATCAACTTAGGTTGATAATGGTTTAGAGTGCAAAAATATGGGAACAATGATGGGGTGATGTTTGGCGTGCTGGTGCCTCCCACCTGATAAATCACAACCATGGACAATTACACAGTAAAATCCTCAGTTCTCAGAGTTAAATTAACACTGCATTGGTTTTACTGTGTACTTTTGAATGGCATTTAAAACGATTAAGCATGATGTAAAGTTATTGTGGGTTTCACAAATGCAGTTTGAGCAGGTCATAGTGAACCCAATGCCTTATTAATGAGCTTGTGGGAATGAGTGGGAAAAGCACAGTCATTTCAGCT